>NW_022194809.1:51899-55390 GCF_900067095.1 Fusarium proliferatum ET1 | reverse complement strand
TAACATAACATAAGATCATTGCAAAAATGTAAAATCTCAGCTGGGCACTCTGCTAGGATTCTTTTCGCTGTTAACTGTAGGGTCACATTATCTACTTTCTCAAAATCGTCTCTGCAGAAAGACCTAGTTAGTCTAAGTCAGGATATAGTTGCCCAAGATAAGGTACTCACATAATTTGTTCAGCAGAACTAGAATACATCAGCACGAGAAGCGGTGACGGCCTACAAAAGCCTCCCCATGTCCTGCCTGAACGTCTGCGCCTCCTTAATTTGCGACGAAGCTCACGCGAATCAGATGTATTACTTTGGGCGCTCACGTAAATATCCAGAGCAATACTGGCATCACGATAGTGGTGACCTCGTATCATCTGTCCCGATTCTCTCTCGAGTCTAATAATATCTTCCAGCGCAATGAAAAGCCGCGTCAGCTGTGCATAGGCTAACCGTCGAAGCAGATAAGAGCTCTGCTTTGAAGATACCATGTTGTCTATAAATTTGAATGCGTGAATGATGAATACCCCCTAACAGCGACCAGCTCTTAACGCATAACCAAGCAACCTGGCCCTACCGCACGCCGTGGCGCCCCCACCATATAGCCTATTGGAAAGACAAACCACTCTCACTAAAGATCTATCTCACAGCGACAATTGCCGCATCCTAGGCGAAGAACATCACACATTTTGACACATAGCTTGTCTAATTTGGGTGGCCACAATCTGCCGCATGTCGAATGAGCAGTCGCATTTGACAGCCCATTCTGCGGTATCTGCCAGGCATCTACAGATCCGGACGGCTTGCTTTGAACGCGCTAGAACGCTAGCCGCCATGGCTTTTAGGCTGGCGCTGTCTTGCCGCCCGACGTCCCGCCTGTTAAGGGGTCAGTGTCAGATCTCATTCAACACAAGGGCAGATACGTACACAATCTGCTCAACAGCCTCTGAGTACATCATGGTAAAGAGGGGTGACGGCCCTGCCATGTCGTTCCAGCTTCTACTGGTCCGTTTACGTTCCTGCAACGCGCACCTTAAAATACCTGGGATCCACAATCTTCCTGAGCCATCATGTATATGTCGAGGGCAACGCTTGCGTCGCGTCGGCAGGGTTCACGACGCACCTGCTTCGATTCTCTCTCAGACTTGATGCTGTATTCAAGAATTGTGAAAATTCGCAATAATTGCACGTATGCCAATCGTCGGAGTTTGTAAGTCGTTGTCCCTCCGCAAATGATGCTATCTACCGCTTTAAAGGCATTGATAATACGTATGTCTGAACTCCGAATATCGCTTGGTAGCGTAGTTACACGGAGTAGTGAAATCCAGTCTGTGATCACTTCTACACAATTCGTGGCAAAAAAAGCCATCGGATTGGGGCCGACCAGTTTGCGGCTCCACGTGTTCACACGTGTTGTTACTCGTGTTTCTCGTGTTTTGGCGCTCGCCTTTGTCGGTAGCAGGCGATTTCGGTGGCATATCGGATTGTGATGTCTGTTCTTCAGATAGTCCACCGTCAAACGCGAATAGGTCTTACCTTTCTCTATGACGATGTTCTCTGCGTGAAAAATTATAGGACGTTTCTCCTGTTGGCTTTGTTTGTGTCAGACTCTTTTGGCTAATTGGAGATGGCCATCTAGCGCTAAATTCGAAGCTCGGCAGTGATTTTGGTGTGCCATCGTTATACTCGCACACAGGAGGCTTGGAAGTTATGGTGATGTCGCCCATCATCCGTGTTACACGGGGAACTCCGGCCTGCTCGTCATCAACGTTCACGAGCTCATGCATATTGACTACGATGTGCCGTGGATCCCTTCCGCGTCGTGCTGCGCGACTGGGAGCGATGTCTCGCATTTTATACTTTTCCTTACCCCACTTTCAGGCGAATGACCTGCCTGAAACCTGGTAACGGTTTCCTCGAAACTGTTTCGCGCGTTTTTGCCAAGTCAGAAACGGGTTCCTACATACTGACAGCTGTCTAAATCCCTGTTATATGTGGGAGACGTAGCACCAAAATCGAGCGCCTAAAGAAGGCAAATCAGCCAAGCTGCGCACCACGTACAATAACAAATTGCCTTTTTTTGTTATGTACCTCAGAAAACATCCTCCTGATAACGTAGATATGATAATTCCCCGAACGGGACCAGCACCTAGGTCTCATGATATGTCTCAGTTGTGCATCAATCTCATAAAGTCAGCCCGCTGCCCCCACAACCGCTCAATGAAGTCGATCTTCAAACTGTCCTTGCAACCTAACTAGATCCTCAGTCCCCTTGCTTCTGTTGACTTTGAGTTCCACGCTCGTCATACGATATCGACATGGGTGTAGCCGAACGTGAGCCTCAATTGCATCTCGAGAAGATGGTGATTGCAGCCATTCTTGAATGCTTTGAGGACGTCGAGTCCTTGATCGTAGCAGAGAAAGTTCAATCTGCTCAGAAGAGTGCCGAAGGCCGCATCAAGGGACAATTACTCATTGGTGGCAAGTCTTTCACAGAAATAGTGTTGGTCTCTCTCGTCTCAGTCTGAATGCCTTACTAAATCTATGCAGCGAAGGGCACGAGTACTGTAGGAGTGACATACAGTCCTTGTCCACACACATCAGACAAAAGCGAACCCCTGTAGCACGATTATTCCCCGCTATTGAACCTGCTTTTCGAATCTTTTGGGGGCCGTGTAAGGAGGAGATGGATATGGAGACAAATGATGAGCAGGTAGCAGAAGCATTGGCAATGGACCATGCCAATGGCGTTCTCGACGGATCTATTTGGGCTTCAATGGAATGGAAGTGGCAGAAAAAGTAGGACAATCCGTCAATACTTGTTGTCTATTATTAGAAACCAGATTAAGATGGATTTTACCGGGCTGTTCTCCTCTTGATGTCTCATGGTATTGTCCCTCCTCCTCTTCTCTTTAAGGTATGTTAAGCCACTGGTCGGTGATCGAAGTTTGTTCAATACATCGAAGTAGATCACAATGGTAGTCCCTACCCAAGGCTCGAAGGTAGGACTAGCGGCCAGAGTGAGTGAGGCTCCGCGGTGGCGACTCAAGATACCAAACGTACGATGGGAAAGGACAGATACAAGAGTGATCACTGATGTCTGCCCATTGGTTCTGAAGAGTTTCGTAGGGTTAATGCTCTGGCAATGGTCAAGGTGACGACTCTTGTTACTAATGGTGTAGATATATGTATGTGCTTGGAGACACGCTGACCTGGAGACGAGTTTGCGATGACGTAATGGATGATGGCTGATTGGTGAGACGAAGCTTTCTGAGGTTAGTTCGCTTTCTTTTGTTAATTTGGACAATCATACAATCTGTACTGTACCGTTTGGTAAAAACTGTTTTTTTCAGTAAGTTGGTAGCTCGGCTTGCAATCTACAAAATCGATGGACTTGCGTCATTTCTTCGTGACACGAACATTGTGAGGAGGCTCGGCTCGGAAAATGGAAATACCCGAGCCTCGAATTCAGCTAAAGTCCTTCTTAATTATGTTATGTTA
>NW_022194809.1:37570-46226 GCF_900067095.1 Fusarium proliferatum ET1 | reverse complement strand
AGGAAGGTGTTGGCCTCTTCGACCATCGGCACCATTTATGCTTAGGGTAGCTAGCATGTAAGGGATAAATACATCGACGCGTATTCTACTTACTAAAAGGCCATAATTCAATGCTAAGAAGCTGTGAACGAGTCTTGTCGAGGCTACCGGTAATAAGCATGCTTCTCTTTTCCCGTAGATTCCTGATTAACAGCCTGCATCCAGCTGAATAAGGAATCAGTGTGCCTGACAGAGAGCCTTGTGCATGCTTGGCTGAGCGTGATAAAATGCTGACACCCCCTCCTCTAGATCTGATGTTCTCACGCTAACTGTAACTCATTATGGATATCGCAGGCCTTATTGTTAGAGTCGCGAGGCTTGCCAGACTTTTTACTTCCTGCATAAAAGCAGTTAATATAGTACAGACCTACTAGACATTCTAAACTAACTTATATACTTTAAATACTTAGTTCAGGGTTGCTAAAACCCTCTTTAAGTAATAGGGTCTATGCGTTAGAATTAAGCACGGCAGGCTACTACCTTATTACCACTCTAGCTTTAACGACAAGAATACGTCTAAAAGGGTAATGGAAATACTACATATTATCTCTTGGCCTGTCGTTTACAAGATATGCAGCGACGGCCTGGCATCAGCATGTTACCTCTGGGTTGCAGGGTGATCCAGTAATTCTGGGGCTCTGTAGGAGATTCTTGAGTAGAGATAACCCGAATTGGGGGTTCTGGAGGACATTGATTGACTCAGAGAACCCAATACTGCAAGGCTAAGATGCTGAGACTATTCCACCTGGCCCCTTATACTATGCGATAGAGATGGGCTTGAAGGATGTGGATGTTTCTCTAATCACTGAGCAAAACGTGAATGAGAAAAGCAGCCTGGGACGGTCGCCTCTTGGTATTGTTTGTATTAAGGGGCCCATAGAAGTTGTTGACCTAATGGTTCATAACGGAGCCAATATCATAATTCCGGATATTAATGGATGGACACCAGTCATTGTGGCATCATTGCAGGGACACGTCGACGTGGTTAAGCTGCTTCTATGACGGTAGCAAGCAACACGGGAGTGACACCAGTCATGGCGGCATTATCTGAGTCGAGGGACATCGCCATTCGATATATGCCAAGACCCTCTGGAACTTCTAGAGTTGGAGTGTACTGAAAAACCGTCGTTGAACGATATAAAATCTTGGAAAATGATGTCGTCTTGGTAGTTCTGGCTTGTTAGCGTCTGTTCCCCCCCCACCTGCTGGCTACTAGCGTATCTCATACCTCTGTGTAAGTAACCCTTATCCTGTGTCATTTGAACGAGTCCAACAAACTTTTCAGGGCTGTGGAGACCTTTTGTGTCTTGATCTTAAAGAGCTGTCGCCTGGTGGAGTCGACAGCTTCCGACGGACGATAGTCAACTGTGCCTCTCTCGCTAGAAGTCGCACACAGCACCCAATTGTTTCTTGCGATCCACCAAATCCTCCACCTCAAGCTCATTTAAGCAGCGTAGTTGTGCCGTCTCCTCAAGAAACGATATCAAGGCTTCCAAACACTCAACCTATGCGCACACTGTCTCAAGAAGACCCGAATCTCGATTCACCTGGAGATTCTCAGTACCTCCTTGTTTGCATCAACGGAAAATATTCCACCGTTCTTGACCATATAGAACTGAGTTGTCAAAGTAACGACGAACACATGTTTCGTCAAATCCGCGACGCCTACCACAGAATCCGTACGGCAAACCAGTGGAGAGTCTCGTTGCTTATTCCGTCATGGCTTTGCAATTTATGTTATGGCATTTCAATACGGTCGCCACGAATTTACTCGCTGCTGAGTAGACTGAAATGTGTCGTTGCTTCGAAACTTGCTGGGCCAGACAAGTCTTTACAAAATTGGGTCCGCAGTTCGGCTAGGCTGTATCCTCTTCTTTCGGTGACCACTGAGATTTGGTCATTGCTTATACTAATTTACTGCCTAGTTTCAATTGATTCCCGTCGGTGAGAAGTGCTGTCCAGGGTGGTTTCACAAAGGTCAATTTCCTCCAGAGACAGAAGTAAGGGCGGGAAGATATCTGTACGAGCCGGTCCCTATGGAAGACGTTGAATTCCTCCATATCCCTCTACCTCATCTGCTAAAACCAGGCCCTCATGTTGATAAATATTGGATAACGACTTTCCCCAAAAAGCTCAATGAGCCATTGGCCCGTAACCCTGGCACTGATGGTCAGAGGGTTATAGGATGGGGTATTCGCATCAACGAAGAGCTGAATTGGCGCTGTGTTCTGTTGCTGTTGATCGTTCTCGTTGTAACTGGTTTCGGTGTCCTTACGTATGGGTTGATGACATCGGACGACTCATCGTCATTTGGCATGGGAGCTTACTTGGTTGCTGTTTCAACTACTTTCATTACCTTTCAATACTTCGCTTGGAAGGATGAGGAGGTTGAGTTGAAATAGACAGATACTGCTAAGACCGGCTTGTTCATGTACCTTGGCGGCAAGTATGACGAGGTGGGGAGGGAGCTTGCACCCCACAAAGTAGTAGTGGTCAGATGAACTTTGATACAACTTAGTCAATACCGTTCTACATAAACAGTATTTTTATATTCTCTATGATATTCTTAAAAGTCAAAGCAAATACATATCGAAGAAGCAGTCCCAAGAAAACAGAAGCCTTCGCCACACAGATCACCAACGATTGTTCCATAAGAATTTCATATTCATCAATCTCCATGTGATACAGTCCCGTGTACTGTCTCGGCATGGTTTTGCAAGTGCATCTTATGATCTAACGTCTCATCACACAGGCGGCAATGGAGCTCTTCGTGTGGCTGAAGATTAGAAAGATGACGCCGTTTGAAGTGCCTGCTCAAATCCCCCGTTGAGTAGAAAGGCTTGATTAGGCCATCGATAGCTGGATCGGAAAGCTCAAGAGTAGTGGCCCTACCAACACAGAGAAAGCACCTCCGACTTCGCTCCGTCCCGTTTTTGACAAAGACTGAAGTTATTGCATCACCTAAGGCGCTGCCTGCAGTCTTCTTGGCGGTTTTATCATGCAGCTTAGAGACATCTTCCTTAGATGTAACCGCTTTGTATCTTGTTAAAGGAGGCAAGGGTGGTTCTTGGACAGAACAGTAAGACATGACATTGAGAATCGCTTCGTTACGGCGACAATATTCGGACTCGATTGTGTTGGTCACTGGGGCCATTAAGGCTTCGTATAGGCGTTTCTGGGCTGGATGAGCATCGTCATCTGATGGCGGCATTGGTGGCTCCTCAAATGTCTTGCCAGCTAATTGTCGCTCGATATCGGTTACAGCCTGTTCCCGGGACCAAGTGTTTCTGATCTGGTCTTTGCGTTTTCTGCGCAGACGCGCCTTCTCGCTTTGGATATCCTTAGTAATCTTCGTTAGGCGGGCGCGAACTTTCTCCGACTTATTGCCTTTAGAGACAAGGTATTTACGCTGTCCAAGGAGTTCCTGAATCTTTGGATCATCATTAATACTTGCAGACTGCTCAGCAGTGAGATGGGTAGGCCGTCGCTTGCTGGCTGAGTACCCGATACTGCAGGCTTGACGCATTAGCGCTTTTTGCTGCACTTTATGGCTTACAACGGCCATAGTATCCACAGGGACAACACGGCCGAGGTAATGCTTCTCGAAAGTCCTAGAGTTGGCGTGTTGAAGCATTAGGTTGCGAAGTCCATCGCTGATATTCGCTGCATCACTTGTCAGCCAGTCAGTCTTTGTACGTGACATATGTACGCACAGCATTGGTCAAACTCGTTGCCTGCGTTGTAACGGAGCGTATATAAGATCACAACAACGCCAAACCCAGCTAGTTCGCCAAGCTTCTTTGTCCAACCGGAAATCATATTGTACGTAATCTGTTCGTTTGTAGATAATACGTATGCGTTCATGCCTGTCTTAGTGGCCCTGCGAAAGACGAATATGTCATTCATACTCTGCTTAAGTGGCAGAGGTAACTCGTGCTCATCAGGGTGGATATCAAGCTTGCTCAAATGCTCAGGAGAAGTGAGAGTTGGAGCATCAAATGCCCTATGATGGAATAAAAGACCCAGAAGAAGAGTATGTGGACTGAGTAGCAAGCTCGAGTCAAAGATAGTCTCGGGAAGAGTCAAGACATTGCTGTACAAGTCAGGCTCAGTGGCCAAAAGCGCTTGATCTCGTCACTCACGTTTCTTTTTCTCCGAGAAAAGTCTTCGTGAAGCGAAGCCTAAAGCGAATAAGAATACGGTGCGGGCCACCGAGGGGATCACGCGCCAAAGAAAGCTCGAGGTCACCGAATCTTAGGAAAAGGAGGGCTCTAGGTCTAGAGCCACTTGGTGCGATGAGAAGGAGGAACAAAAGAGCATAGATGCGATGCTCGCCAAGGTGGAACCTTTGTTTAGTCGTGCTAATAGTTGTTTCTGCTTGCCGCTTAAGATCCTCGATAGTCATGCATCGGTTTTCGCGTCGCTCTCCTGTCAAACCGTGATCGACAACGAGTTGCCGAAGGATCTGATCAGCTACATGTTAAGACTGTCGTGACCAAGGAAAGGCAGGTACGTACTCTACGCATCCTCCGGTTTAGAACCGGGTCGATCTTTTTCTTAGTCTCTCTCTCGTATACAAGCCGAAACTCCTTCCAATACTGCTTAAGCGAATGGGAAGATCTTATACCAGGGAGCCTCCTTCCCCTAGCCCCCGTTTTCTGGGCAAAGAGCCAATGAAAGA
The DNA here is from genome assembly GCF_900067095.1 of Fusarium proliferatum ET1. Taxonomy (NCBI): domain Eukaryota; kingdom Fungi; phylum Ascomycota; class Sordariomycetes; order Hypocreales; family Nectriaceae; genus Fusarium; species Fusarium proliferatum. The sequence continues at coordinate 41,506 of NW_022194809.1, read as the reverse complement.
ATGCATTAATCTTACTTAAGGAGATTTGCTGCATGCAGTGTTTAGGGTCTTGCTTGGTGTATTCACAGTAACTAATAGATGTTAGTAGTTTTGCAAGATAAAAGATTGAGACGTACGTATTCCACCGCCGTTCAATTGCATCGAGTTGTCGAGTTGTGCCATCAGCATACGCAGTGTCATCTGCGTCCTCTTCCTTGAAGTCATCTTCCATGCGGAGAAAGAACTCCGGAGGTAAATCACTTCCACCTGGAGGACATGCTGTATCATTCAACTCAAGGTCAATATCGCTGGCCTCGCTGAGATTGGTATCTATGTCTGAGGTGTGATCGTTGTCGCTGTCAAACACGCTATCATCTTCGTACAAACCTACTGAGTCATCAGACTCAGCGAGGGAAATAGACTGGAGGCTCCTTTGAGTCATTGGTAGTAATTCAAGGGCAATAGTGTAAAGGAAGGTGATGGAGATATCTTACCTGGCTAGATGGCTGAGGTGCCCAGTATTTATGTTCAGCAAGCACCGCTAAAGTAATATTCATAAGGGAGCGTGTATAGCGAATAGGAATGACCATGCAATGATCTGGCGCTTAGGTAGGCAAGGATGTGAACAAGGCATGGCGGCTAGCAGATAAATATGGTCGGTACATCTGCGATACTTGACAGGGGGGTTGGCGTAGATTTGTGGGGAATATCACTCTTAAAGCGGCACTGGTTATCCTGGCAAATGACTGACAGAAAACAGCCCCGCGGCTTGCTGAAAACGGCACTAGAAAAGCTGCGACAGCATATTAAATGGTATATTTATACTTACCTTTATAGAATTTATATTATATTTTTCTTAAAATAGGTAATACATTATTATTTCAGTCTTTATTACTTTCCTTAATTAAAGTTTAAGATTCTATATTAGTATTATTTAAATTAATTTTGTTATTTAAGGGGCAATTTTTATAGACTATTTAATTAGTTCTTTAATTAACTTACTAATTATAATATATTAACTATAAATATTTAAGTATTAAGTTATGTTTCTAAATAGAAATCATATTAAAGTTAATACTTTAATCCTTTTTATTAATAAATACCTTTAAGTAATTATTAAGGAAATACTTAAGCCTAACTTACCTAAGCTATTTAATAGAACCTTTAGTAAGCTAGCTATATTCTTTATCTAATATAGGGCCTTTATAATCTATTACTTAATTTAGTTTAAAAGGGATTCTACTAAAAGTATATATTATAGGATACCTTAAAGGTATTATTATATAATAGTTCTAACCTACTATAGAGGCTTATCTTAATAAACTAACTTAAAGTGATAACCTTAAATATTTATACTTTATAATAACTTTAGTGTATTTAAGAATTAATAAAAAAGGATATACTAAATAATATATTAAATTCCTTAAATAAATTAAATTAGCCTTTAAGTATATAGTAGAATATTAATAGTTAGTATTAAAGCTACCTTAAGATTAAGATACCTTTATATTACTGTTTTTTAATAGACTTAAAGAAACTATTTAAGCAGAACTATATAAAATACCTAAACTTAATACTTTAGTTAAATATATTAAAATAGTAATAAGAAATTAATGGTTATTAATTGACCCAAAGAAACTAAAATAATAGATATAACTTAAGATAATAAGGCAATAAACCTTATTATAATATAAATTAAAGAAGATAATAAAAATATTAATACCTCTTATAGAACTAAATCTAGATTAATAGCTAGTAAGATTATAATTAAAGATAAATCTAAACTTACTTCTTAAGAGTATAATAAAAAAGGTTATAAAGACCATGAGTATAAGAATCCTATTAAAATTAACTAAAAATATAAATTAATACTTTAAATTCTACAAAGTAAAAAGGTAACTACTATTAAAAAGAATAATAATAATAATAAACTATAAATAGCTATTTAAATTATTAATATAACCTAGTTTAAATATAATAAGTTAAGATTAAGTAACTCTACTTAAGTAAATAACCTATTCTTTAATTAAAAAGAAATACTTAATAAATACTACTTAAATATCCCTAAAAAATAATAACCTATTTTAGAATATATTATATTAATAATAGAAATTCTATATTAAAGCAACCTAGAAAAGTAAAAGATAAAAATAAATAAAAATAAATAAAAACTATATTATAAAAAAAAAGAAGATAAACTAATTTAACTTAAATAGATATTTATACCTAAATTAAAAATACTATCTAGTAAAAGAAAAACTATTATTATAGTTAAAAAGGGAAAAAAAGTTAACCCTAGTCTAAATAATAAACCTAATACTAATTTAATCTCTAATAAAGGTATAAATAAAGTATTAATCTCCATTATTAGCCTAATTTAATATTAATTTAATTACTATAATAAGGTTATAATTAGTTATATAATAGCCTTAATTAGGTTTTAGGCTCTTATATATAATATTATATTAAGAGCTATAATTAATATTAATAATTATAATTAATAGGTTAGGGAATATACTTATAAGTCTGCACTTAATTTATTAATTAATCAAGGTCTAACTGACCTTTAAGTAGAAGTGTAATAAACTTAGCCTAATATTCTTTTAGGTAGGGTAAAAAAAGAAGGCTAATATAGCTGCTAAGAGGTAAGCAGTATTAATACTGCTTAATTAAGGCAGTAATTATGCAGATAAACCTTATAAGATTCTAACCTTTAAGATATAGGCCTACTATAAATACCTTATTATTTAAGCCTTTATATATAAAGTTAAAAGCTTAATAGCCTTATAAGGCTAATAGTAAGGGAAAAGAAATTATATAATTAATTATAACTTTATTATAGTAATTAAATTAATATTAAAATAAGCTGAAGGTAAAAATTACTATAAGATTTATATAATAATTATAGCTATTATAAAGAACTTTTTATTAAAAACCCTCTTTAGCTTAATTAAAATAGTTATTTTAAATTATATTTTAATTAGTTTGATTAATTATATAAATTAAATTAGTTTAAGTTATTAAGTTTATTTCACTTAGCTAGCTAAAGAGCTATTTAGGTTAAAAAAGCTAGAAATAGCTATTAAAAAAGGGTTACCTTATAATATAAAAAAGATAGCTTTCTTAATTATATTAATAGGCTTAGCCTTATATAAAAAGTGGCTTAATAATATAATTATTAAGGCTAAATATATATGTATATTTCTTTTTTTAAGTTTATTTATTAGCCTTAAAAGGTATTTAAATATCTTTAAAATCTATTATAATTTAAATCTTCCTTACCTTTTAAATAGTAAAGCTTTATTATATTAATATTATTAACTTAATTGCCTCAATTATAGCTTAAACCTAAATATATTTAATTTAACTAAAAAGCCTTATTTATTTTTTAGTTAATTAAAATCTTCCTTTTATAACCTTACTTTAAATATCTTATATTAACCTCTATAATATATTTTTTTTTAAATTTATATATTAGCCTTAAAAGGTATTTAAGTATCTTTAAAGTTTACTATAATTTGAATATTCCTTACCTTTTAGGTAGTAAAGCTTTATTAAGTTAATATTATTAAGTTAGCTACTTTAATTATAGCTTAAATTTAAATAAATTTAATTTAGCTAGAAAGCCTTACTTACTTTTTAACTAGCTAGAATCTTCCTTTTATAAACTTACTTTAAAGGTCTTATATTAATCTCTATAGTATATTATACTTTAATTATTTAATATATAGTAAGTTATTTAACTTAATTTCTATACCTTTTAATTATAATTATTAATAATATTATAACTACCTTATTATAATACCTATTAAAAAAAGCCTATAGTTTAATTTTTCCCTAGTTTAAACCACTAATTCTCTACTAATATCACTTTATTTACAGTTCTTAGATATAAGGTCAATTAGTTACATGCCCTAATGTATATATTTAATTAATAGATATTAATTTAACTTTTCG
>NW_022194809.1:13280-37550 GCF_900067095.1 Fusarium proliferatum ET1 | reverse complement strand
CTTTAATAAAACCTTCAGTCTAACCCTGCCATTACCCTACACTTATCCCAGCTTTACTCTTATAGTCTTAGACTATAACCAGCCTATTATATTAAAAGCAGTACCTCTTTTACTATAATAACCCTTTTAGCTATATTAAGAAGCCAGTCTTTATATATATTTAAGCCTATAAAGGCAGTAAGAAAGGCTATTTAATTTAATTAAAAAAAATAACCTTCCTTTAGGTCTTTTTTTAGGTCTTTTAGACCTAATAGCTTATTATTAACTTAATTTAAATTAACTAAGCTAAAATAGCCTATATAATAGATTAATTTAATTAAATTATAATTAAAGATAGCTATTTTAATTAAGTTAAATTAATATCTTAATAAGAAGTTCTTTTTAATAGTAGCTACTATTATATAAATCTCTTTTAGTTTTTTTTTATTAGCTTCCTATAAGGCAGGCCTAATAGCAATATTAAGGCTATAGCTAGTTATATAGTAGGCCTAATTATATAGCTATAGGCTATTTTATAGTATTATATTAGTGGCTATAATTAATATTAATAGCTATAGCTAAAGGGTTAGGGAATATACTTTAGAAGTATAATAAACTTAATTAAGTATTATTTTAGTTTTTTAGTTAGGGTAAAGGAAGAAGGCTAATATAGCTGCTAAAAGGCAGTATTAATACTACTTAATTAAGGCAGTAATTATACTATTAAGGTAAATAAACCTTATATAATCTTAACCTTAAAGATATAGGCCTATTATAAAGGCCTTATTATTTAAGCCTTTATATATAAAGTTAATAGCTTAATAGCCTTATGAGGCTAATAGTAAGGGGGAGAAAGAAAATTAATTAATAAAAAGTAAAAAGAATTAAAAAAAAAAGAAAATTTAAAAAGAAATATATTACTTAATAAAGTAAAAAAAATAGCTTATAAAATATAATTAATAGATTATTACTATAGATATAAAAAATATATTTTAAATTATTATTACTTAAAAAAAGCTTTAAATTAAATAAAAACAAAAGAGGTTATAGTTATTATTTTTTTTCCTTATTATTAGCCTAATAAGGCTATTAAGCTTTTAACTTTTTATTTAAAGGCTTAAATAATAAGGCCTTTATAATAGGCCGATATCTTAAAGGTAAAAATTATATAAGGTTTATTTACTTTAATAGTATAATTACTGCCTTAATTAAGTAGTATTAATACTGCCTTTTAGCAGCTATATTAGCCTTCTTTCTTTACCCCAGCTAAAAGACAGGCTAAGTCTATTACACTTTTACTTAAAGGTTAATTAAATCCTAACTAACTAAAAGATTAAGTGTAAACTTATAAGTCTATTCCCTAACCTAACTTTCTATATTTATTAGTTATAGTTGTTGATATTAATTATAGCTATTCATGTAATATTATATAAGAGCCTAGAACCTAATTAGGGCTACTATATAACTAATTATAACTTTATTTTAGTAATTAAATTAATGCTAAGTTAGGCTAGAAATAGAGATTGCTATAATATCTATATAATATCTATAGCTATTATAAAGAACTTTTTATTAAAAAGCCTATTTAGCCTAATTAAAATAGCTATTTTTAATTATATTTTAATTAATTTAATTAATTATATAAATTAAGCTAATTTAAGTTATTAAGTTTATTTAATTTAATTAACTAAAGAGCTATTTAAGTTAAAAAAGTTAAAAAGGGCTATTAAGAAAGGCTTACCTCTAAATATAAAAGAGGTAGCTTTCTTAATTATATTAATAGGCTTAGCTTTATATAAAAAGTGGCTTAATAATATAATTATTAAGGCTAAATATATATATTATATCTTTTTAGTTATATAAAATTAATAGACTAATTATAATTTAAGACTACAAGAGTAAAGGGATAAAGGTAAGATAATAGTAGGGTTAAACTGAAGGTTTAAAGGAATTAAATTAACTTTTATATAAGTTAGTTAGTAAAAGCTAAGTTAATATCTATTAATTAAATATATATATTAAGGTATATAATTAATTAACTTTATATTTAAGAATAGATAAAGTAATATTAATAAAGAATTAGTAGTTTAAATTAGAGAGAGGCTATAGCTATAAATAAAATAAGTATTATAAAAGAAAGAAAGGCTATAAAAAAATAATATATTAAAGTTATTATGGTTAATAGAGATAAGCTAGGTAGGCATAATAGTATTATATTTACTAAAGCTTAAGGAGAGAAAATTCCTTAAAGAGGGGTTTTTTAAAGAGATCCTAAAAGGTCCTAAAGTTATATAATCTAGAAATCAGGCTAACTAGCTATACTAAACTACTATTATAATTATCTTTCTCTTCCTATTTAGCTATCCTTAACTAAGATAGTAATAAGATTGAATTATATAATTATTAATAGACTTCTATTATTATATATTTACTTATAGTGATTAATTCCCTGCCTAAATCTATATAGAGGTAATAATATATATTTTAGCCATTTTATATATTAAACCTACTATAAGACTATAGATAGTTTTATTATAATATCTTATAGCCTTATATAATTTATACCCTTTAACTTATAGTTAATACTTTTAATTCTCTAGGCTTTTATAAGGCTTTTAATTCCTTTTTAACTATAATTATTTAATTCCTTTTTTTTTTTCTTTCTTTCTTTTTTTTTCCTTTTTTTTATATATAACCTTTTTAACTTATACACTTTTCTCTCTACTTATGCCTTTACCTTTTAGTCTTTTGCCCTTTACTTCTTTCATAAATTTACCTTAATTCCTTTATAATAGCTAGTAAAGAACTTATTTCTATCCCTAAAACACCTAATAAGGCTAAAAGATTTAAGGCAGTTATACCTTTTAAGTCCCTTAATTACTCTATAGGTTATTAGACTTATATATATTATATTTATATCTATTAAAACAACTTTTAGGTATTATTAATTAATAAGGATTTTAATAACCTTTTTTATTTCCCTTAACTTAATTATTATACCTTTAATAACCTTAACTTCTCTTACTATATTAAATATAATTATAATAAGGGGTATTATAAACTATATATCTTTTTTATAATTCTCTTTTATATCTCACTGCTAACTTAATTATAGTCTTTCTGCTATAATAAAAAATAACTTTAAGGATATAATAAAGGCCTTAAAGTTTATAATTACCTTAATTATTATTTATATTATTAACTAGCTATAATACCTTTTTACTTATATCTATTATAAGCTTAAATATACATTTTTTTAGCTTTTAATTTCTTTTTATTACTTAAAGGAAATTTATATATTTATATATAGGTTTAAAGGTATTAATGCTTTTTTAATAAGTCCTACCTTTCCTTTCAGTATTATTATCTTTTTATTAATATTTCTTAATATAAAAGGCTAAATCTATATATATTATAGCTATAATTTACTATTATATTTAATAGATATACCTTTATAATACCTCTTTAATTTTTACTATAAGTCTTAATACTATATTTATATTATTTTCTATTAATATCTTTAGTCTTTTAAAATTTAAACTATATATAAAACTAATTAGACCTTTTAGCTAAAAGAGGTAGATCTTAGTTTTATAGCCTAAGGGGCTATAAACCTAATATTTAATTAATAACTTTAAAAGATATTAAAAACTAACCTTTATAATACTATAATATATCTTAAAATTATTTTTTTATTTAGCTTTTATTTAAGTAATAATCCTTTTAAAGGTTTTATTTTTATTATAATTTTAGCTTTTACTTTATTTTACTTTCTATACTTACTTTAATTAATTTATTTAATTACCTTTAAATTAATTGATCCTTTCCTTTTATAGATTTAAGTATTGAATAGCTTTAGCCTAAATTATTACTTAATCCCTTTAATAAAATAGCCTTTATTTTAATTATTATAAGTTTACTTCAATAATAATAGGTCTTTAATAATGACTTTTTTAATAAAGCTATTTAAGCTTTTACCTTTAAAACCCTTTTAGCTCTTTAGGGAAATACAACTATTAATCTTCTATTTTAACTAAAGGGATTTACTTCTTATAGTTATAATTACCTTAAAAAGAACCTTATATTAAAGGATAGCACTGTAGGGAATTAGGCCTAGAACTAATTCTATTACTATTGGGTTTAAAAGTAAAAATTAAAAATAGTTTATAGTTTTTAGGAAAATAAATTAAAATAAAAAGAGATTTACCTACAGTTGGTTTTATTTCTTTTAATTCTTTAGGTATTTTAATTAATTTAATCTTTAGACTTTAATATATTATCTTTTTATAGCTTTCCTCTTTTCTATAATACTTATTTTACTTATAGCTATAGGCTCTTTTTCTTTTATTTAATTTAAAGCTGTTTTTAAGTAATAATAATTTAAAAGGCATTTTTTATATTTATAGTATTAACCTATTAATTATATTCTGTAGGCTATTTTTTCTACTTTATCAAGTAATATATTTTTCTTTAAATCTCTTTCTTTGTTTTAATCTTTTTTACTTTTTATTAATTATCTTTTTCTTTAAGGTTTAATATTAATAAGGAATTATTTTTCTTTTAATAATTTACTTAATATAGCTTAAAAAGGCTTATATAAAAGATATTATAAAGTTATATATATTAATTAAAGAGAGCTAATCTATATACCTATAGCCTAATTTTTTCAATGATCCTAGAAAGATTAATAAACTAAAGAACTAGCTTTTTTTTCTTTCCTTTAAGTTTAAAGTTCTTAATTAATAATATAATTAATTATTTTTATTTAAATCTTATTTTTTAATACTTAAAGTTAAAGTGTTTAGCCTGGCTTTTACTAATACTTTATTAATATATTTTAAATTTATTTTTTGGCTTTTATAGCTTTTAGATTTTTTATTTTACTTTTAAGACCTCTCTTTAAGAGCTACTATTTTTAGTAATAATATAAAAATTAAAGTTAAATCCTATAAAGGCCTTATTTAATATTATACCTATAGTAATACTAATTATTAAGTTATATATAAATTATATAGTTCAGAGAAGTTTTAATTAAATATTTTAATTATTATTAATAAGGCTCTTCAAGTAATAACTTAAGGTATAATTTATTTAGTTTATTTACCTATTAATCTTAAGGTAGAATACTATAAATAGACTTTATTTAATCTTAAAGTAATAGTAAAGTTTTAATTAAAATATACTTATAAAAGTTAATTTTTTATTTAAAATAATGCCTTTTAATATATTAAATTATAGCTTTATCTCTTTATAAAAAAGGTTAATAAGTTTAAATATAGTAATCTTTATAAAAATAAATAGGAATTATATATATTTTATAAACCTATTAATTATTATAAAGATTATATTAACTTATTAGCCCTTAAAGATTATTAATAATAATTCTATAGTAAAGTCTATAAAGACTTCTTTAAAAAGGCAGAAAAGAATTAATAGACTCTTAAGCTTTTTATAGGGTTAATATCTCCTTAATATAATCTTTTAGTAAATACTATATATAGTTATATACTATTTTATATCAATTTTTAGGCCTTTTTAATAGAGCTTCCTTTAGATTAGCTTTTAGGTTTTTTTAGCTTCAAAGTAGCCTATTAAGGAATTATTATAATATAGCTATAATATCTCTTATTTTAAGATAGGTTTTAATAGTATATAAAGCCTCTTTTTTATTTAAAGGAGGTTATTTCTTACTATTTATTTTTAAAAACCTTTTTCTTATTTACTTAAAATACTTTAGTCTTTTAACTAGATATCAATTTATCTTTTATTTATACTAACTTAATAACTTTAATTATTAATTTTAATATTTTATCTTTTAGGGGTTTCTCTTAATATAAAAACTTTTTTATAGTTTTATTAAGAATTACTATAAATAATCCTAATATATTACAAAATTATATATTAATATTAGGTTCTTAGCCTAAATTAACTATATTATTTAATAATAAAGTTAGGCTAATTTTAATACTTAAGGACTTTTTATCTAGCTTAAACCTATTCAAGGTTTAAAGTAAGATTACCTTTTTTTTAAGTATTTTACTTAATTTCCTTTTATATTATTAATTTTCTATTAATATGTATATTTTAGCTATCCTTTTTTTTAAAGGATTAATTAACTTTAACTTATAGTAACTCTGGTTTTTACCCCTTAAGGGTCTTAAAGACGTATTAATAAAGTTATTTACCTCTTTTTTATATTTAATAATTAAATTATATATTATTAAGTATAGATACTATTTAGCTTATTTTTTATTCAATTTATTATTTTTTATAGATAATTTAAGGTTTTAGTAATTACTTAAAACCTCTATTTATTTTAAAGACCCTTTAAGGTAATACTCTTAATGCTTAAATAACTTTATAATAGCTATTATCTTTTAGCTTAATATACTATATAACCTTTTAATATTATTAAACTTTTAAGATTAAATATTTAATTAAAATAGAATATTAGTTATAACATAGTTTAATATATCTATTTTAATATAAATTTATCTTTTAAAATTAAAGTACCCTAAAATTAAAGCCTTTCTAAACTTAATAATAAAGGGCTAAGATACTTATATTTTTTAATTATTTAATTTTATAGCTTTCAGTTTCTTTTTATTTTAATTTCCTTTTAATAAAGTAATTAAAAAAACTATAACCTTAAAGTAACTATAAATAAACCTTTAATAGAAGTCATAGAATCTTAAAAATACTTATATCTCATTATATATTATTAGCTTAAACTATTTAGTAATAGTATAAATTGTAATTGAATCTATTTTTACTTTTTTAATAGTTAAAATAAATCTTAAGAATTTAATTTAATTTTAGTAAAAAAAATATTTAAAGGGTTTTATATATAATTTAGCAGCCTTTATTTATTTTAGGACTTATATAAAGTAGTTTATATGTTCTTCTTCGATCTTAAATAATATAACTATATGCTTAAAATAGCTATATTTAGTTTTAAATGCAGTTTTTTATTTATCTTCCTTGTAAATATAAATCTAATAGTAGGTATCTTTAATATTAATCTTAAAGAAATACTTTACTTTTTAAATTTAATCTATAATCTTTAAGATTAAAAGTAAAAAAGTATTAATTTCTAATGATGATTATATTTAGGCTTTACTAATTAATATAAAGGTAAAGTCTTTTATTTTTCTTTAATATAAATAAAATAGATAATTTAATAAAGCTCTTTAAGAGGCAGATTTACTACTTATTCTTTAGGTTTCTTTATATATATTTATAAAGTTCTTTTAATTTAACCTATAATAATAAATAGATAAATCTATAAGGAGGTTTCTTTCCTTTAATTAAGTTAATAATATAATCTATTTTCTTAAAGTTAAAGACCTTAATTACCTTATTATAGCTAAAGACCTTAATATATATTTTTAATTTAAAGGATATTTTTACTATTGAATTAGGCTTTTTAATATCTTTCCTTAAAATACAGTAAGGTTCCTTAAAGATATTAATAATAAAAATCCTTATTTTATTTTAAGTTTTCTTTAAGAATTATTAAGGTTAAAGAAGTTTTAAGTTACTATAATAACCCTTAAATTACTACTTTTTAGTCTTAAAGTTAGCTATAATTTAAAAGTCTTTTAAGGTAACTATAGAAAAAAGGTTAGGTTTATTATAATCCCTTTTTTTAATATTTATTAAGCTTCTAGTTATTTCTTTAAACTATTTTTAATAGTTTATTAAAATAAAAGGTACTTTTTATCTCTTTTTGATCTTTAATTAGTTATTATTAGCTTTTTATAAGAGATATTTATATCCTTTAATTATTAAAAGCCGTAAGATTTAATAAAGGTCTTACTAATAATATTAGTTTTTACTTTATAGTTTAGATATGTTTATATTATAGTATTTCTATAGCCTTATACCTTAACTATAGTAAAGATTTTCCTTTTAAATCAAATTTAAAGATATCTTAAGTAATAATCAATATCTTTTATAAGGTTCTTAACTAAAGATTAATCTTCATTTTGAATTAAAATTAGTTTTTTAATGTTTTAATTTAATTAGCCTTAGAGGACTTAAGGCAGTTTTTAAAGTAATATTCTATCTTATAGTAGTTAAAGTATTTTATTAAAAAGAGAAATCTTTTTTTTTTCTCTTTATCTTTTATCTATTAAGTTAAAATATAACTTAAATTATTATCTTAAAAGTGCTATAATAGATTTAGTTTTAAGCTTTTTTTAATTATATAAGGCTTTTTTTTAGTTAATTAAGTTTTAAAGAAGTTTTTTATATATTTATTCTTATAGTTTAATACATCTTATAATCTTTATATAAACTATATTAATTCCTTTTTATTTTGAGGTAGATTAATATCTCTTCAAAAGGCTATAGTATTTTAAAAGGTTAGAAATAGCTTTATATAGTATTAATATACCTATATAGCAGTATTAAGTTTATAAAAGAGGTAATCTTTAATAGAAATAAGTTATTTATAAAAGTCTTAAAGGGACTATTTTAATTATTACTAGGCACTTTTAAGTTAAGCTATAATAAGAATTTAATAATTCTTTCTATCTTCTATAAAGATTAAAAATTACTTCTTAAAGGCTTTTTAATCTCTTTTTAAGATTTCCTTTTAGGTTAAGTAATTCAACTATATAAATTAGGCACTAAAGGTTATATTATTATTTATAACGAAAATCTAGCTTTTATTAATATAGTATTATTTATGGGCTTCTTTAAAGCTTTAATTTATATTATGTAGCTATTTATCTTTTTTATAAAAGGTAATAAAGTATTTAAAAGTAATAATATTCTTAGCTTTTATTTTTCTTTTATTACTAAAAAAAAGAGCTTTTATAATATTTAAAATAACTTAATAAGGTATTACTATTAATTAACTTAAATTCTTTATTATTAATATTAATTAAAGATATATTTTAGGTATTTCCCATTTAGGTTTTAAGAGGATTTCTAGCAGTCTTGTTAATTTACTGCTTTAACCTTTTTACTTCTTACTAAGAACTAAGCTTTTCTTTTAACTATTTAATTTAAACCTTAAAGGCAGTAATATAGGTTAATAATATAACTTATTTAGTAAAATAGGTTATTATCGAAAATAGTTCTCTTTAATTAGCTAAAGTAAAATTGCTAATAACTTTTAGGGTTATTATTAATAACTTATTTAGGCTTAAGCTAGCTATTATAGCTTTTAGGGGTTAATTATTATATTTAGGTAGTTTAAATAGAAGCTTCAGAATTATTATAGTCAATAAAAATAAGTTAGGTAAATATAATAGTATTATATTTACTAAAGCTTAAGGAGAGAAGATTCCTTAGAGAGGGGTTTTTTAAGGGGGTCCTATAGGGTCCTAAAGTTATATGATCTAGAAACCAGGCTAACTAGCTATACTAAGCTACTATTATAAAAGTCTAAAGATTAAAGTAATTAAAATACCTCAAGAATTAAAAAAAGTAAAACTAATTATAAATAAATCTCTTTTTATTTTAATTTATTTCCTTAAAAACTATTAATTACTTTTAATTTTTACTTTTAAATTTAATAGTAATAAAATTAATTATAAGCCTAATTCTCTATAAGGATATTTTTTAATATAAGGTTCTTTTTAAGGTAATTATAATTATAAAAAGTAAATACCTTTAGCTAAAATAAAGAATTAATAGTTATATTTTTTTAAAAAGTTAAAAGGGTTTTAAAAGTAAAAGCCTAAATAGCCTTATTAATAAAGTTATTATTAAAAAGTTATTATTGCTTAAGTAAATTTATAATAATTAAAAAAAAGGCTATTTTATTAAAGAGATTAGATAATAATTTAAGTTTAAGCTATTAAATATTTAAACCGATAAAAAGAATTAATTAATTAATATAAAGGCAATTAAGTAAATTAATTAAAGTAAATATAAAAGGTAGAATTAAAGTAAAAACTAAAATTATAATAGAAATAAAACCTTTAAAAAGATTATTACTTAAATAGAAGTTAAATAAAGAAAAGATCTTGAGATATATTATAATATTATAAAGATTACTTTTTAATATCTTTTAAAATTATTAATTAAATATTAAATTTATAACCTTTTAAGCTATAAAATTTAAATCTACTTCCTTTAATTAAAAAGTTTAATTAATTTTATATATAATTTAAATTTTAAAAGATTAAAGATAGTAGTAAAGAATAATATAAATATAATATTAAAACTTAATTTCTTGTTTTTTTTTTTATTATTAGCCTAATCAGGCTATTAAGCTTTTAACTTTTTATTTAAAGGCTTAAATAATAAGGCCCCTATAGTAGGCCTATATCTTAAAGGTTAAAATTATATAAGGTTTATCTACCTTAATAGTATAATTACTGCCTTAATTAAACAGTATTAATACTGCCTCTTAATAGCTATATTAGCCTTCTTTCTTTACCTTAACTAAAAGAGTATTAGGCTAAGTTTATTATAAAGTATATTCTCTAAGCTAACTTTCCCTATTAATTATAGCTATTAATTTAATTATAGCTATTAATATAATACCTACTATATAAGATAGCCTATAGCTACATAATTAGGCCTACTATATAACTACCTATAACCTTAATATAGCTATTAGGCCTGCCTTATAGAGAGCTAATAAGAAAGAATTAAAAGAGATCTATATAATAATAACTACTATTAAAAAGAACTTCTTATTAAAATACTAATTTAACTTAATTAAAATAGCTATTTTTAATTATAACCTAATTAGGTTAATCTATCATTTAGGCTATTTTAGCTTAATTAATCTAGATTAAGTTAATAATAAGCTATTAAATCTAAAAGACCTAAAGAGGGTCTTAAAGAAAGGTTATCTCTTTAAATTAAATTAGGCTGCTTTCCTTACTGCCTTTATAAGTAACTTAAATATATATAAAAAGTGGCTTTTTAATATAACTAAAAGGGTTATTATAATAAAGAAGGTATGACTTTTAATATAAGGATCATATATTTATAGATAGAGTTAAATAAAGGTAAGATAATAGCAGGATTAAACTAGAGATATTGAAACTTATAATAAAAATTAAAAAGGTATTATAAAAATATATTTATTAAATATAATAATAAATTATAATAGTAATATATATAAATTGAATCATTTATATTAAAAAATAATAATACCTTTAAACCTAAACGTAAATATATAAATTTTCTTTAAGTAATAAACAAAAATTAAAAGCTAAAAGAAAGCATATTTAAGCTTATAATAAATATAAATAAAGAGATATTATAGCTAATTAGTAATATAAATAGTAATTAAAATACTAATAAACTTTAAGGCCTTTATTATATCTTTAAAGTTAGCTTTTATTATAATAAAGAAACTATAATTAAATTAATAATAAACTATAAAAGAAAATTATAAAAGAGATATATAATTTATAATTATATTTAATATAATAAAAGAAATTCAAGTTATTAAAATCTTTACTAATTAAGAATACCTAAAGGTTATTTTAATAAATATAAATATAATATATATAAATTTAATAGTCTATAAAGTAATTAAAGTGCTTAAAGGATATAATTGCCTTAAACTCTTTAGCCTTATTAAGTATTTTAAAGATAGAAATAAGTTCTTTATTAACTATTGTAAAGGAATTAAGGTAGATTTATTAAAAAAGTAAAGGCTAAAAGGCTAAAAAGTAAAGATATAAATAATAAGAAAAGTATATAAGTTAAAAAGGTTATATAAAATAAAGAAAAAAAAATAAAATAAAATAAAAAAGAGAAAGAATTAGATACCTATAGTTGGAAAGGAATTAAAAGCCTTATAAAAGCCTAGAAAATTAAAAAAATTAATTATGAGTTAAAAGGTATAGATTATATAAAGCTATAAGATATTATAAAAAAATTATTTATAGATTTATAATAGGTTTTATATATAAAATAGTTAAGATATAAATTACGATTTTTATATAGATTTAAGTAAAGAATTAATTACTATAAGTAAATATATAATAATAAGAATTTATTAATAATTATATAATTTAACTTTATTACTATTTTAACTAAAAATAGCTAAATAAAAAGGGCAAGATAATTATAATAATAGCTTAATATAATTAATTAGCTTAACCCTTAAATTATATAACTTTAGCACTTTATAAAATCCTTTTAGAAAACCTCTCTTTAAGGAATCTTCTTTCTTTAAGCTTCAATTAATATAATACTATTATGCCTATTTAGCTATTATTAATTTACTATAATAGCTGCCTTTTTTATATTAAGATATAAGCCTTCTTTTATAGCCCTTTTTAGCTTTTTTAACTTAAATAGCTTTTTAATTAATTAAATTAAATAGTTTAAGCTAATTAAATTTATATAATTAATTAAATTAATGAAAAGATAATTAAAAATAGCTATTTTAATTAGACTAAATAGGCTTTTTAATAAAAAGTTCTTTATAATAGGTATAATTATTATATAAATCTTATAGTAATCTTTATTACTAGCCTAATTTAATATTAATTTAATTACTGCAATAAGGTTATAGTTAATTATATAATAGCCTTAATTAAGTTTTAGGCTTTTATATAGTATTATACTAATAGTTACTAATAACTATAACCAATAGATATAAAGAAAGTCAGGTTAGGAAATATACTTTATAATAAATTTAACTTAATATTATTTTAGTCTTTTAAATAGGGTAGAGAAAGAAGGCTAATATAGCTACTAAAAGACCTATAGGCAGTATTAATATTACTTAATTAAGGCAGTAATTATATTATTAAGGTATATAAACCTTTTTAAGATATAGGCCTACTATAAGGGCTTTATTATTTAAGCCTTTATATATAAAGTTAAAAGCTTAATAGCCTTTAATACCAAATCACACTTAGTTATAAGGTACAGGTATTTAAAAAGGTATATAGGTTAAATTTATAAGTAGGCTATAATATTATTAGGTTAATATTAAGGCCTAAATTAACTATTATCCTGCTAGTTAGGATTCTTATATATTATATAGCCAGCCTTAAAAGGACCTTTCTATCTGTCTTTAGCTTTATTAAAAAACTCTAAATAATATAATTTTATAATTAATTAATCTATTTAAGTAAGCTTTACTAAAATTTACTTTTTTAACTGCTTTTTTATAGTAATTTATTATTAAATTACTTTAAATACTTTTTATAAAATAATTCTATTAGTTCTTTATTTATATTAATAGTCTTTACCTATTAATTATATTTAAAATTTTCAGCCTTTCCATTATATACAGAATCCTTTAAAGGGTATAGTATTTCTTCTTTATCTTTATACTTCCTATTTAATAATAAAGTTAACTTTATAGTAGTTTTTATTAATTACTTTACTTTTTATAAAATTAGATTATTTATTAATATAGTTACTAATATAAATAAAAATAAAATACTTAATCCAGATTACTAAATATATTTTTTACTGCTTTAAAACTTCTAATTTATAAGTTCAATTATTAATAATTTATTTAATAAAAAAAAGACCTATTTTCTATTATAACTATTTCTTAAAGGGCTTATTAAAAAGATAATATCTATTATAAAGTTATAAATATATTTAATCTCCTTACTTTAAGGTAATAAGGTAATATTTCTTATTATATTAATATTTCCCTTTTATTACTATAAAATCTATTATTAATTAATATTTCCTTATAAGTAACTTCTTAACGATAAAAAAGATCTATAATATTCTCTATAGGTATTATAATATTGAAAATACTTATAGGTTTAAAGCTATAAATAAATTTATATATACTTATTTTAATTTTTATATTATAAGCTTTATTAACATTCTATTAAAATGCTAAAAGAATATAAGATTAATTAAAAAGAGGATATTTAGTATAATAAAAGTATAAAGTAACTTTTACTATTTAATTTCTTTATTTAAATAGACTATTTACTTTAACATAATATATAATAGTTATTATAAGCTTATAGCTAAATACCTTTTATAGCTTTTATTAAAATAAAAAAATAAACTTTTTATTTCAATCAAAAGATAATTACCTTAAGGATACCTTAATTAGTAGGAAGTAGCTATCTTAATAATATAATTACTTAATCCTTAATAGTATATATAAAGTATTTAAATATAAGAAAATATTATTTACTTACTATATAAGTAACTATTATAAGCTAATTATAAAAATTAAATCTTAAAATAATCTATAGACTTTTAGTAAAAAAGACTAATAGAAAATTAATAATAAAGTTAATTATAATTATATATATTAATATAATAAAAAAATAAATGAATATATAATTATTAATTCTTTATTAATAATCTATTTATTTTAAGTAGTATATTTTATATTTATAATTTTACTTATAAACTCTTATAGTTAAATTATAAATTAATAATTTTAATAGTTTTTTTTATTATTCTTTTTATATTAAAGTAATATTAATTATTATATATTATCTTCAGGATTCTATTAATTATAGTATATAAAATATAAAGTTAAAAATATCTATTAATTTACTTATAATATAATAGTCTATCTTTTGAAGTAAAAGGTATATTATACTTTAAAGTAGAAATGATATCTTTACTATTTAATTAGTTAATATTAACTAACTTATTATTTAGTTTAAAAATTATTTAAAAATAGGTAAATACTTAATATTATCAATATATCTTTAAATAAATTTATCTCCTATCTCTTGAAATATTAGTAATTCTATATCTATATATATATTATTAAGTATAGTATAATTAAAGTAAAATCTCTCAATATTTTTATTAATTTTTAAAGCTTTAAGATAACTAAAAGCATTAAAGATAAAGTTTTTCTTTCTAAAAATATGAAAAATATATAAATTATACTTTAAGAGATAAATAAAAGTATTAGTAAGATGTTAATTAGCTTTATTAATATTAATTATACTAAAAGTTATTTTCTTTATAATCTACTTTATTACTAAATAATCTATAAAGACTATAAGGAATCTTTTTAATAATTTAATATATACCTTAAGTTACTTTATTGCCTAAATAAGTATTACTATTTCTACCTCTATAGGTCTATATTAAGTCTTAGCCCTAAATAAAGTTTAGCTAATAAAGTAAATAGATATAATTATATTAAATAGGATTTATATCTTTTCTTTTTAAATATATCTATCCTTAATATAATAAAGAATAACTTTAAATCCCCTTTAAATATCAATATTTAATTAAAAAAAAATACTTTTTAAAATTAAAATAAACTAATCTTTAGCTAGATACAATTTACTTTTAAATTATCTAAAAGGCAATCTTTTCTATTAAAGTAAAATTATAATTTATATTTTTAATATATAATTTTCTTTTATTTCTATTCTTATTAATAATTTTATTAATTCTTTTTTTTAATTAATAATATGACTTTATATTTCTATAAAGGCTTTATAATTTTAATATAATAAAAAATAAAATATCAAACATATTTAGTAGCTTTAATATATTATTTAAAAGTAATAAGCTATTATAAGAACTTTAGTTTAGTAAAGGCTATAGCCCTTTTTATTATTATAAAAAGAGTAAAAGCATTAATATAAAATCTTAATCTCCAGTTTAAACTATTACTTCTTTACTAATATTACTTTAACTATTTTTAGATATAAGGTTAATTAGTCATATGCCTAGGTATATATATTTAATTAATAGAGTTATTATTAACTTTAGGTTAATTTGACTTTTGCTAATTAACTTATATAAATAGAGTTAACCTAATTCCTTTAAACCTTTAAACCCTGCTATTACCTTGCCTTTATCCCTTTACTCTTATAGTCTTAAACTATAGTTAGTCTATTAATTTTATATAACTAAAAGGATATAATATATATATTTAGTCTTAATAATTATATTATTAAGCCACTTTTTATATAAGGCTAAGTTTAGGCCTATTAATGCAGTTAGGAAAGGTGCCTTTTCTATGTTAAGATATAAGCCTTCTCTTGTAGCCCTTTTTAGCTTTTTTAAGCTAAATAGCTTTTCAGTTAGTTAAATTAAATAAACTAAATAATCTAGGCTAGCTAGATCTATATAACTAATTAAGTTAATTAAAGTATAGTTAAAAATAGCTATGTTAATTAGGCTAGATAGGCTCTTTAATAAGAAGTTCTTTATAATAGCTATAGCTATTATATAGATCTTGCGGTAATTTTTACTACTAGCCTAACTTAATGCCAATTTAATTGCTATAATGAGGCTATAGTTAGTTATATAACAGTCCTGATTAGGTTCTAGGCTCTTATATGAAGTAGGCGTTATATTAGTGGTTATAATTAATATTAGTAACTATAACTAACAGTTAGGTTAGGGAATATACTTTAGAAGTGTAATAGACTTAGCCTAATATTCTTTTAGGTAGGCTAAAGGAAGAAGGCTGATATAGCTGCTAAGGGTGGACCTGCAGGCAGTATTAATACTGCTTAGTTAAGGCAGCAATTATGCAGATAAACCTTATAAGATTCTAACCCTCAAGATACAGGCCTACTATAAAGGCCTTATTATTTAAGCCTTTATATATAAAGCTAGAAGCTTAATAGCCTCATAAGGCTAATAGTAAGGAAAGAAAATAAAAATAAAATAAAATAAAATCTTAATACTTAAGTATTTAAATAATTAATTTAGCTCTTTATTAATAAAATAAATAAGTTCTTTAAAATAAATAATCTAAATAGTATATCTATATATTAAGTAATAAAAGGTATAGACTTTATAACTTATTCTATCTATTTCTAATTATAAAGTCTATTAAAGATTTAATTAATAAGATTGCAATCCTTAAGCCTATAAATATAAGGTCTTTAAAAGACCCTCTATTTATATTAATTATCTATAAGAGATATAGTTATTAGCTTATCTTTAAGTATATAAATAAGTCTTAAATTAATTTATAGAGTAATATATTTAATATAAAGGTCTTAAGCTTATTATATAAAGCTAAATCTATTATTATAGATATAAATTCTATCTTAAGTTATAATTTTAACAGAATTAAGTTACTTTTATATATATATTTAATATAAAATATAAGGTACTATTAGCTTTAATTCTAAAACTATTACCTTTAGCTTTTTAATAAAAAAGAGAGTTAAGCTAGTTACTATTAAGGCAGCTAGTTAATTACTAAAAAGTTCCATAACCTTTAATAGTAATTACGTTTTTTAATTTTTTCTTACTACTTATATAGTAAAAATTAAAAAATTAATTTTAATTAAAAATAAAAGTGAATTTTTAATTAAAAACCTTATAAAAGATGTTAATTATTATTTTTAAACTTAATTTAACAGGAGAATCTTTATTATAGTTAAAATATAAAGCTATGAAAGTATTATAATATAAATATATTTAAACTATAAAGTAAAAACTAATATTATTAATAAAACCTTTATTAACTCTTAAGGCTTTTAATACTTAAAAGATATAAATATGCCTTTATAAAAAGTTAATAATAATTAATTAAAAATAATAAAAAAATAGAAAATACCTTTTATTTTAATAAATTATTAAAAATAATTTAAAAAAATAACTAAAAGCTTAATAAATATTAAAAAAAGACATTATAATAAACCTATCTTCCTTTTTATAGCTATTTTAAAAGACCTTTAAACCATAGCTAGTTTTAAGATTGAGAAATAATAATTTAAAGGTTATTATAACAGCTTAAAATTTCTTTACCCTTAATAATTTTTAAAAAAGACTTAAAATACAGTAAAGAACTTTATTATTACTATCCTTAAAGAACTTTATTATATTTTAGAAGAAAATATTAAAAAGCCTAATTAAATAATAAAAATACCCCTTAAATTAAAGATATATATTAAAGTCTTTACCTATAATAAAGTAATTAAGGTCTCTAACTTGAAAAAGATATATAAAAAAACCTAAAAAATAAGTAAATTTATCCTTTTTAAAGCCTTATTAAAATATTTAGTTTATTTATATTAAAAAAGAATGGGAGATCTTACCTTTATATTAATTATTGAAGCCTAATATAACTATTATTAAGAATTAATACCTTTTATTTCTAATCTTGAAGATTATAAATTAAATTTAAGAAATAAAGTATTTCTTTAAGATTAATATTAAGGATATATATTAGTAGATTTACATTTAAAAACTTAATTAATAAAAAACTTTATTTAGAACTAAATATAGTTATTTTAAGTATATAAGTATATTATTTAAATTAATTAATATATTTAATATATTTTAATATTATATCTATTAGGCCCTTTAACGCCTTATAAATATAATTTATATTATTTATTTTAATAATATTTTAATATTTTTAAAGATTAAAAAAGAATATATAAATTACTTTATATAAATCATAAAATAAATAAAGGCTATTAAATTATATATAAAACCCTTTAAATATTCTTTTTATTAACCTTAAGTTAAATTCTTAAGGTTTATTTTACTTAATAAAAAAAAATAAAGTTAATTAAGATTTATATTATTGTAAAATAGCCTAAATTAATAATATATAAAAAAATATAAATATTTTTAAGATCTTATAACTTTTATTAAAGGTTTATTTATAATTACCTCAAGGTTATATTTTATTGAATTGCCTCATTAAAAAAATGCTAAGATAAAAAGAAACTAAAAGCTATAAAACTAAATAATTAAAAAATATAGATATTTTAGGCCTTTATTATTAAATTTAAAAAGGCTTTAATATTAAAGTATTTTAATTTTAAGAAATAAATTTATATAAAATAGATATATTAAATTATATTATAATTAATATTTTATTTTAATTAAATAATAAAAAACTTATACTTTATAGTATTTTAATCTTAAAAGTTTAATAATATTAAAAGGTTATATAGTATATTAAACTAAAAAATAATAGCTATTATAGAGTTATTTGAGTACTAATAGTATTATTGTTATAGGTCTTTAAAATAAATAGAAGTCTTAAATAATTATTAAAATCTTTAATTATTTAAAAAAAATATTAAATTATATAAAAAATAGGCTAAATAGTATTTATACTTAATAGTATATAACTGTATTATTAAGTATAAAAAAGGGGCTAATAACCCTATTAATATCTCTTTAAGACCTTGAAAAAGTAAAAAAAAAAAGCTATTATAAGCTAGAATTAATTAATTCTTTAAAGAAAAGAATAACTCAAATAAAAATATGAATAAAAAGTTAATAATATAAGAGAAGGTTAAATAAAATACTTCAAAAAAAAGATACTTTTATTTTAAACTTTAAATAGGTTTAAGCTAAATAAAAAGTCTTTATGAATTAAAATTAATTTAGCTTTATTATTAGTTAATATAGATAATTTAGGCTAAAAACCTAATATTAATATATAATCTTTTAGTATATTAAGATTTTTATAGTAATCTTTAATAAAACTATAAAGAAGTCTTTATATTAAAAGAAACCCCTAAGAGATAAAGTATTAAAATTAATAATTAAAGTTATTAGGTTAATATAAATAAAAAATAAATTAATATGTAGCTAAAAGATTAAAGTATTTTGGGTAAATAAAAAAAAGGTTTTTAAAAATAAATAATAAAAAAAGACTTTCTTTATATAAAAAAGAGGCTTTATATATTATTAAAACTCAATTTAAAATAAAAGATATTATATTTATATTATAATAATTCTTTAATAGCCTATTTTAGAGCTAAGAAACCTGAAAGCTAATTTAAAAAAAGCTTTATTAAAAAGGTCTAAGAATTAATGTAAAATAATATATAGTGATATATAATACTTACTGAAAGACTATATTAAAGAGATATTAACCTTATAGAAAGCTTAAAAGGTTGTTAATTCCTTTTTATTTCTTTAAAAAAGTCTTTATAGACTTTATTATAAAATTACTATTAGTAATCTTGAAAAGCCAGTAAGTTAATATAATAACATAAAATTAATTATAAATAAATCTTTTTTTATTTTAATTTATTTTTCTTACAAACTATAAATTATCTTTAATTTTTATTTTTAAACCTAATAGTAATAAGATTAACTATAGACTTAATCTCTTATAAAGCTATCTTTTAATATAAGGTTTTTCTTAAGGTAATTTTAACTATAAAAAGTAAGCATTTTTAGTTAAAATAAAAGACTAATAGCTATATTTTCTTAAAGAGCTAAAGGGGTTTTAGAGATAAAAGCTTAAATAGCCTTATTAATAAAGTTATTATAAAGGATCTATAGTTATTTAAGTAGATTTCTAATAGTTAAAATAAAGGCTATTTTATTAAAAGGATTAAATAATAATTTAAATTAAAGCTATTAAGTATTTAAACCTATAAAAGGGAAAAATTAATTAATTTAAAGATAATTAAATAAATTAATTAAAGTAAATTTAAAAGTTAAAGTTAAAGTAGAAGTTAAGGCTATAATAAGAATAAGACCTTTAAAAGGATTATTACTTAAATAAAAGCTAAATAAAAGAAAATCTTAAAATATATTGTAATATTATAAAGGTTACATTTTTATATTTTCTAAAGTTATTAATTAAATATTAGGTTTATAAACTTTTAGGCTAAAAAATTAAAATTTACTTTTTTTAATTAAACAATTTAATTAAGTCTATATATAATTTAGATTTTAAAAGATTGAAGATATTAATAAAAAATAATATAAATATAATATTAAAACTTATAGTAAAAATCAAAAAGGTATTATAAAGATATATTTATTAAATATAATAATAAGCTATAATAATAATATGTATAAATTTAGCCTTTTATATTAAAAAATATTAATAAGAAGGTAATAATATTAAGAAAAAAAGGTAAGATTTATAAAGAAAGTATTAATACCTATAAACCTAAAGGTAAATATATAAGTCTTTTTTAAGTACTAAAAGGAAATTAAAAGCTAAGAGAAGGTATATTTAAGTTTATAATAAATATAAATAAAGAGATATTATAACTAATTAATAATATAAACAGTAATTAAAGTAATTATAAACCTTAAGGCTTTTATTATATCCTTAAAGTTACCTTTCATTATAGTAAAAAGACTATAGCTAAATTAATAATAAAGATATAAAAGAGAATTATAAAAAAAGATATATAGTTTATGATGCCCTTTACTATAATTATATTTAATATAATAAAAGAAATTAAGGTTACTAAAAGTATAATAATTAAGCTAAAGGAAGTAAAGAAATTTATTAAAGTCTTTATTAATTAATAATACCTACTTAATAAATATAAATATAATATGTATAAGTTTAATAGCCTATAAAGTAATTAAAAGGCTTAAAGGGTATAATTACTTTAAGTTCTTTAGCCTTATTAGGTATCTTAAAGATAAAAATAAGTTTTTTATTAGCTATTATAAAGGAATTAAAGTAAAATTATTAAAGAAGTAAAGGGCAAAAGGCTAAAAGGTAAAGGTATAAATAAAGATAAAAGTATAAAAGCTAAAAAAAGTTATATAAAATAAAAAGGAAAAAAAAAAGAGAAAAAGAAAATAAAAAAGAAAGAGAATTAAATACTTATAGCTAAAAAGGAATTAAAAGCCTTATAAAAGCCTAGAGAATTAAAAGTATTAACTATAAGTTAAAGGGTATAAATTATATAAGGCTATAAGATATTATAATAAAACTATTTATAGACTTATAATTACTTTTATATATAAAATAGCTAAAATATAAGCTATTACCTCTATATAAATTAAAGTAAGAAATTAATTACTATAAGTAAATATGTAATAATAAAACCTAATTAATAATTATATAATTTATTTTTATTATTATTTTAGTTAAATATAGCTAAATAGAGAGAGAAGGATAATTATAATAATAGCTTAGGCTAATTAATTAGTCTGGTTTTTAGATTATATAACTTTAAGACCTTATAGTATTTCCTTAAAAAACCTCTCTTTAAAGAATCTTTTCTTTTTAAGCTTTAGTTAATATAATACTACTACCTATAGATAGAAAAAGAGAACTTCTATCTATAGACAAGCGCTAGATAAATAAAAAAGTAAGAGAAAATAAACTCTCTGTAAAACCTCTAAAGACTACAGTTAATAATAAACAATAAATATACTTAAACTTAAAAGTTAGAATTAAAGGTAAATAGCTTAATATACTTATAAATAGTAAAGCTATTGTAAACCTTATTGACTTTAAAATAGTTAATAAATTAAGGCTATTATAAAGGAATAAAAAAGAACCCTATATAATATAAAGTAGAAAAAGAAGTACTTATATTTATAAAGATAGAAATATTACCTAAAAGATTAATTACTTAAAGGTATTTATTAGTAGAAAGAATTAAGGTATTAATTTTTAAAGGTAAAAGTAAGCTTTTAATATAAATTAGCTATATAATATAATTATTTTATAGATATTAATTACTATAAAAGTAAATATAGCTATAATTACCTATAAAAAAAGAACCTATTATTTATAATAAAATACTAAAAAAATAAAAGAATAATGCAAAATAACCTTTTTACAAAAGCTTTATAAACTATAATTAATAAATAGTAATAAATATAGTTACCTAAATTTAAAAGTTAAAATTAAAGAAAAACAGCTAAATATATTTATAGATAGTAAGACTATTATAAAACTTATTTTTTTTAAAATAGTTAGTAAGTTATAGCTAGTATAAAAAGATAAAAGGAAACCCTATATAATATAAAGTAAAAAAGAAAATACTTATATTTATAAAAATAGAAATATCTTTACCTATCACTATAGTATTTATAAGGTTTTGCATTTCTTAAAGTCTATTTTAATTATAAGTTACCTATTAGACTTAAAAGATTATAATTTCTATAAGTATTCAATAAAGCTTAACTACTTTAATAGTTATATTAATAACTTACTGTTAAAGTTAGGTAACTTCCTTATCTTTCTCTTTAGAAGAATTTTCCTTATTATCCTCTACTTTCTAGTTAGTTGGAGGGTTCATATTAATAAGAATAGTAAGATACTATTAGGCAGGTTAAATTAATATAGCTATTATACTTATATTACTCAATATAATATAATACAGTCTAAATAAAAGCTCTTAATATATAATAGTTAAATCTAACTATATTAAATCAAGGTATACTTAAGTTTATTATTAGTAGATTATATAGAGTGTAATACTAAGCAGCTATTAAGTATTATACCTCTTAATAGTAAATTTAATATATATTAGGCTTAATTAATATAAAAAAATTCTATTAACAGCTAATAAGCTAGAATCTATAAAAATATAAAATAAATATATTCTATATACTTGAATTATTTAAGTGGAAATAATATAATATAAAGTTATTATTATTCCAAAAATATAATATTCTTAAAGTATAGTATTCTTAAAGTGCTATTAGTCTAACATTAATTATCTTAATATTAATTAGTCTAATATAGGCTATATAGGCAGAAGGTTATTTTTAAACGTTATAGTAGAATTAGTTAAGTTTTATAGAGGTCCTGCATTATATATAACGTAACCACCAAAGTTATAATATAATTAAGGCAGAGAACTTATTAATAATTAAAGCTTATTTAATTTCTTCATAATTTTATAATTATTAAGATAAATATTTATAGAAAATAGATAAATTAAAAAAGGTTAAAGTAATAAAAAACTTATAAATTCTATTAATTAAGCTATTTATAGCTTTTTAGCTAGTTAGGTAATATATTTATTTTAATTAAAGTTACTTAAAGTACTATAGCCTGAAGGTAACCTTATTAATTAAATTTATTGAGACTTTAATCTGGCTAGAGACTTTATTATTAATACTTTTATAGCTTATTAAAATACCTAAATCCTATTTATTAGTTATTGTAGGGTTAAAGCTATATAATAATTAACTAATTAATAATAATAATATTACTTTCTCTTAGGTTAATATAACCTTTAAGGCTATATTTAATATATAAAAAGAAGCTAAATAAATATTAATACTGAGCTATAATTAATAAATAAATAATTAACTATTTTATTTAGTTATCTTTAAATATAAGCCTTTTTACTCCTTAATTAAAATATCTTACTATAAAAGGTAGTTTTATAAAGAGATATAACTATTAAGCACTTTAGATATAAAAGACTTATATATTTAAATATTAAAATTTAAATATAGCTTTTAGACTTAAGTATTATTATATTTATAAATTATATTTTTATTAACCTACAGGTTAATATTATAGATAGTGTTTAAAGTTTATATATAATAAAATTACTTAAAAAATTCTATCAAAGTTAATTATATAAAATAAAAAATTCTATATATAAAAGAGAGTTTATATTTAAAAGTTAAAGCCTTTAGTAAGTAAAGAAAAGCTATAGTTAATTGAATAGAATTTACTTA
>NW_022194809.1:0-11999 GCF_900067095.1 Fusarium proliferatum ET1 | reverse complement strand
TAATTAACTTAAAAATAAGGAGATATATATTTATTAATTAAATATATATATTAAGGTATATAACTGATTAACCTCATATTTAAAAATAGATAAAGTAATATTAATAAAGAAGTAGTAATTTAGATTAAGGAAAATGTTTTTATAATAATATATAAGGTATAGTTAATTAAAGTCTTAAATAAAAAAAATTATAAAAAAATATTTCTGTAATTTAAATTACTACTTCTTTATTAATATTATATTATTTGTATATTTTTCTTATTAAAATAAAAAATTTAAATTTAAATCTTAATATAAAATATAAGTTTTATTTAATTTTCTTTTTTAATAATATAATATAATTATATAAAGTAAAGATTAATAATTATATATATATATATATAATATTAATTATTTAATTAAGGTTTATAAGGTAATTAAATAATTATTAATTTTAAGTATAATATAGGCTTCTAATAATATTTTTAACAGTATTTATATAAATAATTATAATTAAGGTTATTAAGTAATAAAATTAATAATATTAAAGATGTTAAAAATATATTTAATAGATTTAAAAGTTATAAGTAGTAATTAAAGTCTTAAATATAACTTAATTTTAGCTTTTCTTTAATATACTTTTGAAATTCTTTTAATTTTATTTATAATAATAAATAAATTAATTTATAAAGTAGCTTTTTTCCCTTTATTAACCTAAAAATATAATTTATCTCCTTAAACTTTAATATTTTATTAGCCTTTTTAAAACTAAATACCTTTATATAGGTTTTTATTTTAATAAAATATTTTTAGTTTATATAAGATTTAATACGTTTCCTTAAATAGAAAATATAATTCTTTAATTAATATTATTATAAAGACTTTAACTTTAAGTTTATACTTTTTAAGAAATTATTAAAGGTTTAGTAATTTTAAGCCTTTTTTATAGCCTTTAAATTACTACGTTTTAATTTATAATTTAATATTATATTTAATTTCTTTAATATTATAATTAATAAGAGAATTAATTTTTTATTTTTAAAATTTTAAATCTTTATAAAACTATTTATAACTTCTTTAACTTATCCTTATAAATTAATTATTTAATAGTAAATCTTTTATTATTTACATATAGTAATTAAGTTTTCTATTTATACTAAATAAAAGGATATTTATATCTTTTAAGATGACAGCCTGTCAGCATCAGGGTCTTGTATGGTCTAACGGTTAGGTGGCCCCTCCTGTCTACTGTAGTATACCCACTAGCCATGGGCAGGTGAGTTGATTCGCGGTTCCCGCTATGAAAAGAGTGTGGGGTCTTCCTTCCCAAGTACAACGTAACTAAGACGCATGTTAGTCTCCTGACTTCGGTCAGTCGTATTCTGGCTGTGCTTGGCTTAAGAAGGAAGACAAAACTCTTGCCGTTTTTTGCTACAAATGTCGCACATTTTTCAAGTCAATTTGTCTTTTGTTTCAATGTAATTGGAGCGAGTGTGCGACCTTTTTGCAATGCTGGTGCGACATAATCGCGATGTGTGCAGAGTGTGATCTCGTGATGCACTAAGATGCGGGGGAATTGGTGTTGAGAAATTCTGGAGCGGGTAAAGCCCGGCTAAAGCGAAGATCATCTGCTCGAATTCCGCATCTTCGGCTTTTCCTCCGCAGGCGGTGAGATCTGTTATGGGCGGGCGGTGAGACGGTTAGATATAAATTGCCTAATGACGATTTACCCTGTGAATATTGCCTTCGCCGGTGACATATACCTGCCGTTGAGGTTGAGGTTGATGGTGAGTATTACCATGTGCCAGAGGTTTAATGCGAGTCTCTCTCGTTCTGCTGCCTATTTCTGTAGGTTATAGACAAATGACACGTTCTGGAGAAGACATAGGTCGTAGCTCCGTACTTCATTACTTTGCTCTGCTGCCATCTTTATGTTCACAAAATGTAAGACATTATTGCAGCAGTGAACTGTGGAGTATGATTGGCACTTTGCTTTCAGTTGAGCAAAATGCCTAAGACTTATTGTTTTCGGATAGTGTAAGGCATCATCGAAGATTATGTATTACAGTACTCGTTGTTTCATCGGTCCTCGCCGCCCTTCTTTCACGCTGCTCAGAACCTCGGTCAAAGTTGATCTGATCTCAGCGTACCAGGACTCTTGTTCCCAATGTCCGATGTCCAGATTTCAGGAGTATTCCAGCATGCTTGGCACTGGCTCTTGATAATGCACTATCGTGACACAAGACCTTTACAGGTCTGTTTGCCCTCGCTGTACTCCTTAACAAGTTACTTGGTAAACGCCGGTTCCATGAGTGCTCTGGAGGGACCCAACGCACTCACAATCACTTCTCTAGTTTTGGTACTTTTCGCTCGTTGAGGAGGTTGCATCAGCCTGGACAACTGTTATCGAATGGGTGGAGCAATTTGGAGTAGTTATAGCATATCTGGTACCGTTCTTCAAGTGCTGCGATCTCAAAGGGCAGAACTTGATAAGTTCTATCTGTAATACGGTTGCCGTTCTCCTCCAATTATCACAAGACAGCGTGTGCCTGTATCTTCAGTTGTTAATCTCCTATTGGTGTCTTCTTTGCTCTGTCCTTGTTCTTGTGTACCCTGGCTGTATTCGTGGTATTTAGCTGAGCTTTCACCTGGGAAATCCTCGCTATATCTCAAGGGTATGGAGAACCGGCTCCCTGCCTGGTAAGGTTCGCTTCTCATCGCTGCCACGAGATGTTCGCTGCGAGTTGATCGTCGGGGTGTTGGCTATATTCAGCTGGAATTCTTGGCCTCATCATACCCATTATGGCCATTTTTGCCACAGCTGGTTGACGACATCTGTTTGCCTGACAATCCAGCTCTGCCCTGCGCCTGCTTACTGATGTTCTGTTGTTCTCCTGCTAGTTGTTGCGTATATTCTCATCTTTGCGCGGCTCTCGACAATCTGTAGTTGAAATACAAGGATCTCTACTTGCTTGTAGGTCTTATTTCCCTGTCATCAATGGATTTCTCGTGTTACTCTCGTAGTTCTATGGAATGCTGTTCCTTTCGTCGAGGTTCTCTCGGCTAGTTTAAGCTCTCAGCCACAGGCCTCAGAGCTGGCGCGCTATAGCTGAAGTAGACGAGACCAGCGAGTACTGCGTGATCTGTACTGACTCCTCTGATTGGCTTATGGAGGCGTTTGAGGTCATCATTCATGCTGAGGTCTCGCCGTGCCTCACGATCGAGTCGACGGAAATGGATTGGCAAGGGGACTGTTATGCTTCTGCGAGCTATCGGCTGTCACACCCCAATCAACTGTGCAGCGATAGAAGTCATCTTTAGATCATTAGTTGGCAGACTTGCCTGCATCGGGAATCTTACCTTGCATGTGTTTTGTGTGCTTTGAGCTGGTTCATCTTCATGGAAGAGCAGCAGCACTTAGTTATACGATATCAAGCTTTTCAGCGAAAAGCAAGATCCTAGGTAGGCAACAGTGAGGGGCCCTGGGGGCTCGCTGTGTAGTAAGTGATTTTAGGTTAATGTGTGAATTTAGGCTGCTATGTGGTTTTAGGTTGATGTGTGACTATAGCCCCAATGATTTGAGCTCATTATGTACCTGGATCGAAAGCTCCGCATTTGCTTTGCTACCAGAGACGATAGACTTGGAGAAGCACAAATGCCCAAGCTTGACTAAAAATGAGAACAATATACTCAGGCCATATATGAACCATTTTAAAAAGTCAGCTACTTGCCTCAAGCGAACAATTGTGCAAAGTACTCGAGAACTACGAATTGCCAGAAGGGAGTGCCATCACCGAGCAGTTCTCTCTTGGCTCCTGCATTTACACGATTCGATTCCAGAGAATTCCTTGGCATGACCTCGACCCACCAACACGAGATCAGAAGATCATGAACGGTGAACTCCCAGAGTCGTCTTCAGACGCTCCCTTTTGGGAAATTGCTGTCCAGGTGCTCGATCGGTGACTTTGAATTCGTATACTCAGTTGAACAGGAGATCATACGGCTGCTACAAAATAAGAGGGGACTTCAAGCGGTTGAAACAATGCTATCTCAATGAACCCTGACTTGATCTGAACATTGGAGCAAGAGTGTATCGAGTTTCTGAAGAAGAAGAACAGGGTGATGTAAGGGGGAAGCAGAGATCTGTATCTAAGAAGTCGTGATGATCTAATAGAGCACCATCTTCTCTTGCGCCGACGACTTCCAGGAATAAAGGTGGCTGTGAACCGACGCCTAGATTATCCTGACCCTCATCGATTCGGACGAGCTGGACGAAACAATCGCTAATGGGGTCCCAAGGAGGCTCTTCCCAGCTTCAAGCATGGATGGACGAGAAGCGAGGTGACTGCGAAGTATTAAAACGGCTCATCTCACCTGGTTCCGGCGGTAATTCAGGGCTGCTTTCCGAAGTCGCCGGATCAGAGGACTTATTTATCGCAACAGGCTACGTGAGACCTCAGGGCGATCTGTCCCTAGAGCATACCGTCGTGGTCGATCTCGTGTTCGTGCGTTGTTGTTGCTGGTGTATGTATAGTTGGGGAGATGGACTCTCTGTCAGTCAACTGACTACCCTATAACGGTGGTTGTACAACAGCCTGTGATTGCTTGCTACGATTGTATTGTTTGTGCTTGTTGGCTGCGCTTGTTCGTGAGCTAGGCTTGCTCCCATTGTGTCGCTGGATATGATTGCTCGTGAGCCTGGCGTGACCGTGTGTTGTTTGTGGTACAGGGGTATCGGATCAGGAAGAGACTGCTTGTTGCCTGTTGTGTTTCAGCTGGTGAGGCCACTCTTGCCCACCTCCGAGTTCACAGGGTGATGCAATGGTCTCAATGTGGACGCGGACTCGCTCTAATCGTTGCTCAACAGCTCGTCTCGTCTCGTACAGGATCGGCACCGTGGTCGCCGCTAATATTCCTGCGTAGGATGAGAATGTCAGCTGTCAGTCTCTCGAGACACGTCGCTCCCATGCGCAAGTTATTCAGGTCAGTCTAAGCCTCAACTACCATAGAATAATAGAGTTACTGGGGGGTGTCGGCATTTACAATCCCAGGAGAATAAGCTAATGATTCTCCGCGCTTGCGCGAGGGCGTGTGGACGGCAAGGAGGCCTGGCAAAAGACTGAATCACGCAATGAGGTGGGTTGGGGAACTGCGGCCGCGTGGGCAAAACGCAGCGGAAGTCGCCCAGAAATAGGGTGGCTAGGTAGTGGAGTTTTCGTTTAGCCAATTGGCTACCGTGCTGGATACATCCGTTTTGCCATGCTGTGCGAGATGGTGAGTCGATGAGTGGGAAAGTACGGATGGAACGGAGGGTGTTGCCTGGAGACGGGGTCCCAAAAAGTCACTTTGTGCTCACGTGATTAGCTCACCTTATACCTCTTGATTGTCTGACTAATCTACCTTCGACCGTCCTTGTCCGCTCAGAGGACGTCTGGCGCTACATCCCTAGCGCGACGCCGCTGTATTGGGAGACTCGATGCTCAAATTGAGGCATCATCAGCATGTGAGTCGCCTTCAACAGCGCAAGTTGTGCAAATGCACTTCGCTTGCTTGTGATGCAAGCTTATGTGTCTAGCATCAATAGCTACCCTATACAATCACACCTCTGCATTGGGCTGGCATGGCCATCACCTTCCTTTGTCATCACACTTTCTTGGCATACAAATGTTAAGAAAGTGGCCCTGTCTACACGTAAATCCTTAACAAGTGCACAACAAACATTCCAATCTGCGCTTTGCGCAGTCGCAAGCCGCGGCGATGGCTTCGTCTTCGACGATCCCGCCCGCTGCCTTGGATCCCTTCGATCTGGGGATCCACACTCCCATCAACCTGAACCGGGGAGCCCGTGCAGCCCTCTTACAGAACAGTCCGGTAGTCGTCAACGGCACTATTGGTGTTTCACCTGCTCCCGGCCGAATGGCTCAGACACCATCCTCACCACTCAACGCCGCCGCTACCACCACAGCTACGGAAGGAGCTGAGCGTGCCAGTCCCGTATCCACTTTTGAACAACGACCAATCTCTATCGTTGAATCAGCCAACGATCTCGCGCGAGAACACACGGAAGAGTACAACACCAAGCTCATGGTGTTCCGGGCCTTCTGTACCAAGTTTGAAGAAGCGGCCCAGCAATTCGTCACCGGACCGCAACGACGCTTCGCTCAGCAGTTTGCCAATGATTTCCTCGGTTTTTGGAAACGAGAGCTCTCCAAGCCTACATACAGCAGCGTGGCCGCTGCCGCGCCTCCCACTGACCATGACCGTCTGACCTACAGACAACAACAACAACATAAAGGCCGACAAACAGATCCACCTCATCGCCAAGGGCAACAGACGACCATCGCCCCACCCCGACAAGACCTCCGCGTCTTCATCCGTCTAGAAGCCGGAGCTCCGGCCAGGGCCCACAGTAGCTATGCCATCCGGACTCTGATTCGGGAGAAGCTCGGCGCTGTCTCAGACAAGATCCGGCAGGTGTTCCAGGTCAGATCGGGATGGGCCGTTCTGGCTGCCGACTCGGCAACACGCGACTTTCTGGTAGAAAAGCAAGCTGAGTGGGCCGCTGAACTGGGAGCTACAGCAGTAGAAACGAACAAGGAATGGTTCACCTGTGTGGTCTCAGACGTTCCTACAAGACTGTCTGACTTTTACGGAAATGAGGTG
Source organism: Fusarium proliferatum ET1 (assembly GCF_900067095.1). Taxonomy (NCBI): domain Eukaryota; kingdom Fungi; phylum Ascomycota; class Sordariomycetes; order Hypocreales; family Nectriaceae; genus Fusarium; species Fusarium proliferatum. The sequence continues at coordinate 5,357 of NW_022194809.1, read as the reverse complement.
GAGAGTGACAGCGTCGTCAGCGACGAGATAGAAATCCAGACTGGGCTCAAGCCCATTGACGTACGTACCGGAAGACAAACCTCGGATAACCCCTTGACCAAGGCCCTACTTGTGTCCTTTCTGAAGCCCACAAAAAGATTCTGGTCTCTTTTCGGCAGTAGCGCAGCTAGACTTGTCGACAAAACCGACCGACATAGACAATGTGAGAAGTGCTGGGGCCACCATTTTGCCCGCAACTGTCACAGACAGCCAGTTTGCCGACGCTGTGGTGAGACCGGCCACCTCGTAGACGATTGCATCGCACCAGAACAGTGCGTCAACTGCTTGGGCCCCCACCAGGCCAACTTTCGTAGGTGCCCAGCTCGGCCAAAGACAGTGCACGGCGTGCTCCGCCGACTGACTAAAGAGCAACGAAAACATGTCAGGGCCGTTGGTGCGGAGACATACCGACAACGACACCAAGAACCACAGTCGGGATCGCATCAGGAAGCCCAGCAGGGCATGGCTGAGCGACAAAACGAGGGTGTCACATCACAAGAACGACCGAACGCTCGTGCTCCAAGCCCAGCTGTATCAGGAGCACCTTCGTGCATCATGGTGGCCACGACCCCTCATGCTGGCTATGAAGCAGAGGAAGAACCCGAACAGCCCAGACCAGGCTCACCGCGAAAGCGCCGAATAGTTCTCATTAATCGCTCGCATGGCCAGGAATAGATATTCTCAAACACGAAAGAACGACAGGAAGCCGCTCAGGATCTTCCAGGCCAACGTCGGCAAGATCCCTCCGGCCCACGACTGCGCCCTGGCGCTGGCCGACTCGGAACAATATGACGTTGTGCTCTTGCAAGAGCCGTGGACGGCTCACACAGAGACCCGCACTTTAACTAAGACTCACCCTGCATACGACACATTTACGCCGGTCGACATGTGGAACAGCAACGACACTCGGCCTAGAGTGATGACATATGTCCGACGAGACCCAAGACTTCTTGCTGACCAGATTCGGCCTTTTCAGACTCGTGATATCCTTTGGCTCACAATCAACGACCTGACGATCGTCAACTTCTATCGTCAGAACGACGAGAGGGACGCCCTAGACACGCTATTTCAATGGTCTGTCCCGGAACGTTGCCTCGTAGCTGGCGATTTCAATGCCAGACATCGTAGCTGGCAAACAGGCCAAACTACGAACCGGGGCCAAGAGATAGCAGGATGGGTGTCTGAGAATGACCTCAGCCTTCTCAACACTTTAGACATCCCAACAAACCCGTACGGCAACACAATCGATCTTGCCTTTACTAACCTACCACTTGCTGAAGCTGTCGTCGAGGACCATCTCGCCACCAGCTCTGACCACTTCACGCTCAGCCTGACCTTCTCAGACGTCAGATCGACTCCGATGCAGCCAGGCAAGATTCGAGTGACGACGGAAGACGAGCTTAAACGATTCGTCGAGATCGTAGAGCTTGGCGCTACAGGAATACCCCTGACAGATTCGACCCCCGAGGAGCTGGACGAGCTTGCGTCTTCACTTGTGAGTCTACTAACATCAGCAGCAAAAGCGTCTGGGAGGCCCGCACGGAAAGGCGGACGCCCGGCTCCCTGGTGGACGGAGGAGTGCGCCGACGCCGCGGCTGCTTTTCGAGCCATCAGAAGAAGCTACCCACTCGGCTTCAACCAGGACGTTCAGATCGCCAAGAGAGGCTTTCATCGTGTGGTCCGTCGGGCCAAGAGGCGCTATTGGCGTAACCTCATCGACGGCTTCTCCAGCAGTAGCGATATTTTCAAAGCTGTCCGGTGGCTAAAGTCCCCAGGAGCCTTCCAGCCGCCACCTCTACAGATCGATAACGTCGTGTACGAAAGCCAGATGGATAAAGCCAACGCACTCCGACAGGCCACGCTTGAACGAAGAACTGCGGAGGACGACATCGCAAACGCATGGACGCCAGTATTCCCACCTAGATCGATCCCATTCTCTCCCGAAATCTCTCTGGAGGAGGCGCAATATGCGACTTGTCACACAGGCAATACATCCCCAGGGTCAGACAACATCACAGTCAAACTTCTTGAAGCAGTATGGCATACCATCGGTACACACGTCCGTCGTCTCTTCGAAAGATGCCTTACCATAGGCCATCATCCAAAACCATTCAGGGAGGCGGAGGTGGTCATGATCACGAAACCGGGACGGAGAGACCTTACCGAACCACGAGCATGGCGACCCATCTCACTGCTCTCCTGTCTTGGTAAGGGACTAGAACGACTGATCGCGCGCCGCCTAGCCTGGGCAGCCGTTCACTACAGCGTCCTTCATCCGCAGCAAGCTGGGGTGCTCCCCAAGAGGTCGGCAACAGACTTGGTAACCGCTCTGGTCCATGATATTGAAGAAGCGTTTGCACGCAAGAAGGTGGCGGCTTTAGTCACAATGGACGTCCAAGGCGCATTCGACACCGTCATGCGCAACAGGCTCGTCCTGCGTCTTCGTGAGCAAGGCTGGCCTAATCATCTGGCTCGCTGGGCCGGCTCCTTCATGGGCGGCCGGTCGGCACGTGTCAGGTACCAAGACACAGTCACGGCCTCTTCTCCCCTTCATTGCGGCCTCCCTCAGGGGTCGCCGGTATCGCCAATCCTCTTTCTGCTCTACACTGAGCCAATCTACCGATTAGGGAACCCTCAGGGTCACTTCGGCTATGCAGACGACACGGCCATCCTGTCCATAGGCGACACAGTAGACGAGACTTCTGCCATGGCATCTAGATCCATCGCCGAGATGGTGCGATGGGGCGCGGAGAATGGCGTGTCCTTCGACACGAAGAAGACCGAAGTCATGCATTTCTCCCGCAGCAAACGCAGGACTGCGCCGGCAGGACGCCACGGCGATGCCGAGAAATACCCTGAACCAGCTCTACGCTGGCTTGGTATCTGGTTGGATAGCAGACTATCTTTTCGACTTCATGTCGAAAAGTGGGCGGCCAAAGCAAAGGCAGTGGCTTATCATTTGCGGGGGCTCACCAACACGGTACACGGCCCTCTACCGAGCGCCGTGCGAGGCGCCGTCAGAGCATGTGTCGAGCCAGTGCTGCTCCACGGCTCAGAGGCTTGGTACCCGGGCAAGACCAGGCCGCGGTGGACCCATCCTACGAAAGATCTACCACCGAGTAACCAGCATCTCGTGCAAATAATGACAAAAGCCATGAAACAGGCTATGAAGGCCATTCTTCCCGTCTGGAAGACGACACCCATCACCGTCCTCCACAGAGAAAGCGGGATACCACCAGTCGATCAATTGCTTGACGCGAGGCGACTTAGGTTCTCCGCACGACTCAAATCGCTGGATGAGGCTCATCCTCTGGCGATCCGAACGCGCCCGCCCCGACAGCCTACTTACCACGACCTCATCAAACGAAGATATCAAATACAGGCAGAGAGCAGTTTCAGGACGCGCCTTCGACGTGCAAACGAACTCTTTGCACCCTGCACGCGGCCGAAACTCGTCTATCGATGCTTCCATCAAGAACAGATGCCTCCACTGCAGGCAGCGTCTAAAGAGAAATCGGCTGACGCCTTTTCCCGCTGGGTCGAGTCTCTCGACCCGCCCACCTTGGTCGTATACTCGGATGGCTCTCTTTCCTCAGAAGGGGCTGCCAGCTATGGCTTCACCATCCATCAGAACAATATCCCCATCTTTGACGGATCAGGTCGCCTCGGACCTGCTGAGGTTTTCGATGCTGAAGCTACCGGGGCTTTCGAGGGCCTGAAGGCTGCTCTAAACCTGCGAGAATTAGCAACACAGAATATATTCATCTGCCTAGATAACCTGGCAGCCGCCACGTGTCTACGAGGCACTCCTTCTGAATCCTCTCAAAACGTCTTTCTCGAGTTCCAAGCTCTGACGACATCGCATGGAGCCATCCAAGTTCGCTGGGTGCCAGGGCACTCCAACATCCCCGGCAACGAACAGGCCGACAAGCTGGCAAAGGCAGCTTCATCGCTCCCAGAGCCCGAAGGCGCTCAACCGACGCTGGCTTACCTACAAAGAATCGCAAGACAGAAGCCCAAAGAAGCGTTCCAGGCGTGGTGGTCCACCTCCGCTCCTGAGCAGTACAAAAGACTCAATCTCAAGGCGACCACAGGCTGCCCGCCGGAGCTCTCGCTCCCGCGCGCAGCCTTACACCATCTGCTGGCAGCGAGATCCCTCCATGGGGACTTCGCTGCGTATCACGAGAGATTCGACCACAACGACGCACGCCTGGTCTGCTCATGTGGCCGACGCAAAGCACCGGATCACATCTTCTACTGCAGAAAAGTACCGCTGCGTCATCGGATGAGGCTTGCACCCTCTCCGAATACGGCAGTGAACCTTGCAATAGGAAGAGACTTCAGCAAATTCATCGATCTGTCCAAGGACAGCGCGTTCTTTGGAAAGATTTGCCCTCGTTATTAGGCGACGATGACCTGGGAAGCACTCGCAACTCTCCTTCCCTCTCTACCTTCCACACATCTCTTTTGTTACCTTTTCTTCCTCTCTTATATGCTCACGGCCAGATGAAGGGCGCCACCGCGCCCCTCACCTGGCCGGGACCACCTTGAGGCGGTCTCGAGCTGCCGCACACAGACTGATCTCAGCTCTTCTGACATCAGGCTCCAAAAGCGGCTGCCATATGCCAGCTGCGCCTTGTCATCCCGCTGACGGGTAACAGGCTCGATAGGATGCGCCATTTGTGCCAATGATATGCTGGATAGAGTGCGATCTACTGACCCGTTTGCAGAAATTGGATGCCACGGGGAAGACTAATTTCGCGTCGCGAATGACTAATCCTTTATGGCCAATAGCATTTCTGTAACTAGCGTGAAGATAGATTCCGATTCCTCTAGCCCAGCACGTCCTGTGCCCCAGTAGGGGACTTTTCGGGGCCTTTGGCCCCCCGGACGAAAAATATACATAACATAACATAACATAACACATTATAATTCACCTATTGACAGAGAAGGCTTCCTTAGAATAGAAATGCATTCTCGAGACAGCTTTTGCATGAACACGAGATAGAGCATAAAATGCGGCTTTTGAAAGGCTCATTTATTCAAGCAAACCACTATATATCGAGACCAGTCGCATCACCAGAGTCAGCTTCACTCATCGCACGGCCACAAGGCTTATTCCCCAGCCCAACATTCTCATCCCACCGAAACCCCAAATACCGGAACGATCGGATGCTCGCTGAGTCAGCGCCAGCCGCTTCACAAATGCCGAACATAATCTCACCACCAAAAAAGAACGCTACAGAATTGCCGTGATCTGTGCGCTTTAGACTTTAAGGCTATGTAACCCGGACCTATGCGCTCTTTATGTTATGTTA
>NW_022194796.1:2726394-2731238 GCF_900067095.1 Fusarium proliferatum ET1 | reverse complement strand
TTATTTTTATATTTATTTTTATCTCTATCTTTATCTTTATCTTTATTTTTATCTTTATTTTTATTTTTAGTTTTTCTTTTTTTATTACTAAAAAACCTATTATTATAACTGCTTAAAACCTTATTACTTTTAAACTCTTTAGTAATATTATATAATAAGCTTTATTACTTATCTATAAAGTAAATAGCCTAGCAGTTATATATTTCTTTCTATTTAATATAATATACCTTTTAGTAAAAGCTTAAGTAATAATAATTAATAGATTTATATTAATTTATTAATTATTTCTTACCTTTATAACTAAATAGTATACTACTTAAGGTTATTAATAAAATGCTATTAAATTACTATAATATTTTAGTTAATATACTATTAAGTTACTAACAGTAATATTAAACTTTATAATTAAAGCTCTCTTTAAACTAGCTAAATAATAGTTATTTATAAGTTATTTCTTTATCTTTTTACCTTTTTATTAACCTATATATTACTATCCTTACCTATAGCTATTAAGCTATATTATAAATATTAATTAAATCTTAAAAGCTAAAATATTATATCTAGTCTAGCCTTTTAACTTACAGTAAGTTATAATTAATCTTTTCCTTTAAGTTATCCTTTTATAGTTATATAGTATCTTTCTCTTTTAATTAAGCCTAACTTATAGTAATAAATATATTTATAGTATTTTAACTTTTAGTATTAACTGTATTAGCTATATTAGCTAGGCTATTAATATTACTATTATCTTAAATAATTTAGTAATATATATACCTTCCTTCTATCTATATCTATAGCTATACCTTAATCTATAGTTTCCCTATTATATAATACCTCCTCTTTTACTAATAATAAATAATATTATTATATACAGTAATAAAATATTAATATATATTATAGCTATATTTATATAATATAGTAAGTTATTTAATTACTTAACTATTATCTTTAGGTATTATAGTAAGCTTTAGGTTAGTTAATTTAAATATATTATAATAATTTATAATATCCTTAAGTATTTAGCCTTTAAGTTAATACTGCTATTAAAAATATAACTTAATATTACTACTAAATTAAATAGCTACTTAATATAGCTAATATATAAGTATTTAATAGTCTTAATTAAGCTATATAATATCCTCTATTACTGCTTAATATTGCCTTTTTTATCTTAAAGATAAAAAGTAAAAAAAAAAAAAGTCTTTTTATTATTCTCTATTAATTAAAGTCTCCTTTTTTTTATATTATACTAACCCTAAGCTAATACTAGCTAACCTTAAGTATAAAGTTAGGGTTATTTTTCTTTAATTAGCTATTTAGCCTAAACCTAATTAATTTAAGTTTAAAACTTAAATAAAATAACCTAATTTATTAGCTAATTACTATTTAATTGCCTCTTAATAGTTCTTAGGCCTATTATTACTATAAGACTAAAAGGAGTTAAGGAAATAGATAGGTAGCTTAATAATAATAAGGCAATAAGACTTTATTTATTTCCTTAAGAAATTAACCTTAATAAAGAAAGGTAAAAAAGGCTTTAGTAAATTTATAGATTTTAATAATAATAATAGTAATAATAATAATAAAGTATTATTAATAATAAAGATAAAAAAGAGAAAAATAAATAAATAATATATAGTTTTTTAATACTTAAAAAGCTAAAGATTTTTATTAAATTTAAAAGGCAGATAGTAATTAGTTTTAATTATAATATTATTTAAAATATTAATAATAATAAGTTAATATATATATATTTTATTACTTTATTTTATATTAAGTAAAATATAAAAAAAAATAGTTAAAAAGAAAGAATAAAAATAAATAAAAATATAAAGAGTATTATATTAAATAAAAGATAATATAGAAATTAAAAAGATAATTAATTAAAAAATAGTAAAAAAAAATAAAAAAGAGAATAAATAAAAAATATAAAAAGAAAGTAAAAGGTTAAAAGTTTAAAGAGAGAAATAAAAGATAGTAAATATAGATACTTAAATCTAAAATTAAAATATAAATTAATAAAAGTTCTAAAGGTTTAAAGGNTAATTTCTTACTTACTGTTATCTTAATATTTATTTTTATTTTTATCTCTATTTTTATTTTTTTTATTTTTTTTATTTTCTTTTTTCTTTTTATTTTTAGCTTATTTTTTTTTACTACTAAAGAATTTACTATTATAACTATTTAGGGCCTTATTACTTTTAAGCTCTTTAGTAATATCCCTTAATAAGCTTTACTGCTTATCTATAAAGTAAATAGCCTAATATTTAAATACTTCTTTTTAGCTAATATAATATACCTTTTAGTAAAAGCTTAAGTAGTAATAACTAATAGACTTATACTAGCTTATTAATTCTTCCTTACTTTTATAACTAAATAGTATACTACTTAAAGTTATTAATAAAATGCTATTAAGCTATTATAACGTTTTAGTTAAGATACTATTAAATTGCTAGCAGTAATATTCTATCTTATAATTAAAGCTCTCTTTAAGCTACTTAAGTAATAGTTATTTATAAGCTGCCTCTTTATTTTTTTGCCTTTTAGCTAATCTATCTATTACTTTCCTTACTTATAGCTATTAGGCTGTATTATAAATATTAATTAAGTCTTAGGAGTTAAAGTGTTATATTTAGCCTAGCCTCTTAACCTACAGTAAGTTATAGTTAATATCTTTCTTTAAGTTACCCTTTTATAGTTATATAGCATTTTCCTATTTTAATTAAGCCTAACTTATAGTAATAAGCTTATCTATAGTGCTTTAACTTATATTATTAGCTATATTAGCTATATTAAACGGCCTGTTACTATTACTATTATCTTAAATAATTTAATAGTATATATATTTTCTTTCTATTTATATCTATAGCTATACTTTAGTCTATTATGCCTTTTTTATTACTATTACTGTTATTACTATATTATGCCCTACTTTTTATTAATAATAAATGGCATTATCTTTTATAGTAATAAGATATTAGTATATATTATAGCTATAGCCTTTTAAGATAGTAAGATATTAAATTGCCTGACTGTTATCTTTAGAGATTGCAGTAAGTTTTAAGTTAGCTAGCTTAAGTATATTATAATAGTTTTTAATATCTTTAAGTATTTAGCCTTTAAGCTGATATTACTATTAAAAATATAACTTAATGCTGCTACTAGATTAAATAGCTGCCTAATATAGCTAGCAGATTAATATATAATAGTTTTAATTAAGCTATATAATATCCTCTATTACTACTTAATATTGCCTTTTATATCTTAATATTAGAAAGTAAAGAGAAAAGCAGTCTTATTGTTTTTCTCTATTAATTAAAGTCTCCTTTTCTCTATATTATACTAACCTTAAGCTAATATAAGCTAACCTTAAGCTGCTGCTAGCTAACCTTAAGTATAGGGTTAGGGTTATTTTTAGCCAATTAGCAGCTTAAGTTAAGCTTATTTAATTTAAGTCTAAAATATAAGTGAAATTAGCTATTCTAGTAGATAATATTGGGCTTATTGCCTCTTAATAGTTTCTAGGCTATCTTCTCTATATATATATAACTAGAAATATACTTAATTAAAACTATTATAGCTAGCTAAAATACTTCTTTATTACCTATCTTTAATACTTAACTTAATTACTGCTATTTTTTATATTAATAATTTTCTATAGTATTATACCTACTAGCCTTATTAACTTCTTAATATCTAGCTTTAGCTATATATTTCTTTAGTTTATTATAAATAATTGCCTCAGGCCTTTAAACACTAAACTATTAGTAATATCCTATAACTATATTATTTTATAGATTTAATTCTATTACCTGCCTATAAGCTTATTTAGCTAGCCTTTAGCTTTTTATATAAGTGCCTGCACTATCTACTAAAAGCTACTTATAGTAATTTTATTACCTAAATAGTTAAGTATTATATTATTACTATTTTATAGTATCCTTACTTACTTACCTTTTTAATTACAGTAGCCTTATCTATATATTATTTACTAAATAATAATACTAAATAGTATATATAAGCTAGTTATAAGCTAATTATAATAACCCTTTTAGAATTAATTAATAGCTATAAAACTTATATTATAAGTTAAATCTTTAGAGTTATATAGGTTATCCTTAAAGAAGTACTTTAGTATTAAAATCTACCTATATTATAAAAAGCCAGTAAGAAATTAAGTATATATATAAGATAGAACCTATATACTATCCTTCTTAATATTTAATATAGCTATAAAATAAAGCAGTAAGTTATAATACTGCTTTTTTTTAAGTTTTTATTTAATTAACTTAATATAAAAGTTAAAAATAGCCTTATTAAGTGCCTTTTTATTAAGGTCTTTTTTTTTTCTATTTTTAGTATTTCTTTTATTATTATTACTTTCTTTACTGACCTTTAAGACCTATTACTGCCTTTACTTCTTCCTTTTATCTATAATAGTATTAAATTACTAAATAATATTAGCTAGAGAATTTTATTAGTCTTTAGTAAATTAAATATTATATTCTGCCTTAACTTTATTGCACTTAAGTGGCTAGATCTAAATATAATAGTATAAATACTGCTGCTAGTATATATTATACCTATTTATTATATTTAACTGCTGCTTTTAGCTAAATAGAGTTAATACTGGCTTAATTAGGTTAATACTGTTAAGCCACTTAAGTATCTTATTTAATACTTTATTTAGCCTCTCTATATAGTAATTAAGTTTATATTAAAAGCTTTTAGTTAACTTATATAGCCTTTAGTTTACTTTATAGTACTTATAGGGCTATATTTACTGCTTAACTATAATAAAAGCTAATAATAGTCCTACCTAATATAGTATTAATTTATCCCTT
>NW_022194796.1:2603024-2722955 GCF_900067095.1 Fusarium proliferatum ET1 | reverse complement strand
CATATAGATATTTAAATTTAAATTTAAAGAATAAATTACTAAAATTTTTAAAAAAGGTATTATATATAGATACCTAAACTTAAGTTTAAATAAATCTATTATATAAAAATAGTAAGTTTACTAGCAATTTTATAAAAATCTAGAGATATATAAATAAAAGGCTTTAAATATTTATTACTTATAACCTTAATTAGGACCCCTTTAGTATGTTTTTTAACTCTAATTCTAGTCCTTATTAAAAACAGCTAATGGAGTGTCTTAAGTTTAATTAAATCGATTCGCGCAGGACTACAATCAAAACTGCCTATGCTAAGACTTGCAGCTGGTTTCTCAAATATCCTGACTACCTTGCATGGCTGGACCCAATAAGGAAATCCCAGCACCATGGCTTTCTCTGGATTCGTGGTAAGCCAGGTGCTGGCAAATCAATAATCATGAAGTTCATCTACACAAAATAGAGGAAGACAGACATCCCATTAAAGGCTCTTACTGTCTCATTCTTCTTCAATGCCAGAGGAGATCTACTTGAAAAGTCAGTCTCAGGCATGTACCGATCTTTACTTCTTCAGCTCCTCCAAGGGTTCCCCGATATCCAGATCATTCTAGACGACCCTGACTTAATAGCACGGAACCAGGTTATATGCCCCCCACTAAACGTCCTCAAAGACCTATTCCGTTCTGCGGTCTCGTCTCTCGGAAACCAAGCTCTTACCTGTTTCATCGATGCCCTAGACGAGTGCGATGAACAACAAATTAGAGATATGGTCGAGTTCTTTGAAGAAGTTGCAGAACAATGTGTGGAAGACAATATGAAATTCCAAGTGTGTTTCTCGAGCCGACACTACCCTTATATCGATATCAAGTCGGGGATTCGATTGACGTTAGAAGGCCAAGACGGTCACAGTGAAGATTTGAAGCGCTATATCAGCAGACACTTGCGAATCAAGGACCCTCCTCTGGTCGAGGAGTTGACAGCGATGATGCTTGAAAAAGCCGCCGGCGTCTTCCTCTGGGTTGCTCTGGTGGTGGACATTTTGAACGAGGAGAATCGCCATGGACGCATAGCACTTCGGACCAGGTTGCGCCAGGTGCCGAATGAATTGAGTGCACTTTTTCAAGATATTCTGACACGGGATAAAGGCCACCTGGAAAGGCTGTTACTATCAATTCTTTGGATTCTGCTTGCAGAACGACCGTTGCAGCCTGGAGAGTATTACCATGCTCTCTGGTCTGGATTATTACTGAGGCAGAAAGGAGATCCCGAGATGCCGCCTGTCAACAGTACAGACATTAGCGACTGCTTTAACAAATTCGTTATTAGTTCTTCTAAAGGACTTGCTGAAATCACTAAATCCAAGAAGCCCACAGTGCAGTTCATACACGAGTCGGTCCGTGACTTCCTCATCAAAGATAAGGGTCTTTACACACTATGGCCAACTCTTGCGGCTGACTGGAAGAGCCAAGGGCACGAGGAGCTTAAGCTTTGTTGCAATACATACATATTTCACGAAACTGTACGGGAGGCACTTGACAAGCAAAATTCCACTCATACCCAGGACCCAGAGGAGAGCTTATTGGAGCAATTCCCTTTTCTGGGGTACGCCAGTCAATGTGTTCTTCACCACGCTGACGCTGCTGCCCACGAGATTATTCAGCAAGAGTTTCTTAGCGAGTTCCCGTTACCGAAATGGATTACTATCTTCAACGTCTTTGAGAAACACAAGATTCGCAAGTACGATCTCGATGCAAATATCCTGTACATCCTTGCCGAAAGGGGGTATTCGAACCTCATTCGAACAAATCTCGAAATATCCCCAGGGATCGAAGGAGCAGGAGGGAGATACCCAAGTCCACTACTAGCAGCAATGGCTAAAGGAAACAAGGGTAGCGTGGCAGCCTTGTTGGGCTTGCCATCGAGGATCTACAATGGTGTCGATATTACGGATAAGCTGAAGTGCAGAAGGGACTCAGTGAGAAAGGGCCAAACGCCTTTTGCTTGGGCATGCGAGGAGGGTCATTTGGCCATTGCCCAGCTGCTCTTGCAGAATGGTTCACGGGTCATTGAGGCTGACTTAGTGAGGGTAACTGTAAATGGACATAGCGAGATTGCAAAGATGCTTCTCGGTAAGGGAGCGGATGTGAGGGCTGTTAACAAGGACGGGACAACGGCATTACATGGCGCATTATCAAAATGCGACTTCGAAACTGCAAAGATTCTTCTTGATAAAGGAGCGGATGTTACAGCTGTTGGTAGAGGGAGGAGGACACCACTTCATGAAGCATCAGCCAAGGGTCACTTGGAATTTGTGAAAATTCTTCTTGATAAGGGAGCGGATGTTACAGCTGTTGACTGGCTTGGGTCCACCCCACTACATCTTACATCTGACTCAGATATTGCAATGATCCTTCTTGACAAGGGAGCGGATATCACAGTTACAGATCACGACAGACGGACGATACTGCACCGCGCATCATCAGCGGGCTCGGTAGAGCTGGTGAAAATCCTGCTTGAGAAAGGAGCAGATGTTAATGCTGTAAGTAAGGACGGAAAAACGGCACTACATCACTCAACAAGCGCGGAGGTAACCACATTATTGCTCGAGAAAGGAGCGGATATTACAGCTACCGACACTGATGGATGGACATCGCTGCATTTCGCGTCACTCATGAATCGGTTGGAGGTGGTAAAAGCTCTGCTTGAGAAGGGAGCAGGCATTACAGCTAAAAATAATTCTGGACGAACCTCATATGATATCGCACGTTGGCGGCACCCACAAATAGCGATGATTCTTTTGGAGAAGGAAATAAAAGATTCCTCTGTCAGAGATGTCAATTAGGTGCCATTTATTTATTAGTTGTCTTTATAGTCTTAGTTCTATATGCACTTTCTTATAATTTGCATACTTTATTAAGCTTGAAATTAAATGCCGGTAAAGAAGATAATAGTTGTTTTTTACTGGCCCTTTAATCCATAAAACCTCTATCTTTATTTATTTACAGACCTAAGGCAATACAGTAATCCTTAGGCCTCCTTCTATAAATCCACTTTCTAACATGAGTTCATAATATGGTGTATTAATAATGTCAGATGTATCTATTTATGAAATAAAAGAAGTATAGAGAAAGCTGCAAGCTGTTCCTGAAACTGGAGTTTGAAGTAACAATACCTAGTTCTAGTCACACAATTCTCCACTCAGATAAAAGTCGTTTAGTCGTTCTTGTTTCTTTCTGCACTTAGACATTTAAGTCTCCACTGTTAGTATTAAGATATATAGTTTAGTTCGAAAGCTGGCTGTCCGGAGTGGCCCGATATAAATGGGTAGGAAAAGATTGGCCATGCTAGATTGCGTTATTCTCTACAGCTTTCCTCTTGGTCAAGAGTCAGAAACTTTACTGCCTTGATAAATTAGCTATGGTTGTGGTGATCTCCCTGAGTTAGTCTTCACATTTTGCACCAAGTTGCCGTGATTGAGTAGGGATCTCGAGATACGGTGAGTTCTGCTGCAAAATTTCAGTAGCTATGACATCGAATTGGATCTTATTGAGGTCCGGAATAGATATGATAGATGAGAGACCTTATCACCAGGTAAGGGCAAAAGTCTTGTGTGAGTATTGAAGTTACGGTGCTTTTTTTTCTGAACTTACACGAAAGTCAAAGAAGGAACGTGATCTGAAGGAATCTTCATGCTTCTTCCGTATCGTGAAAACTCAGAGATAATCGAGTCCCGCAATAAGATATAACGTAGTGTCTTTAGGATCCAGGTGTTTTCCGTACAGATACTGTACGAGGACATATCAACAGCACGGCCAAGGCCGAGAAGGCAACTAGCGTCACGAATGTTTTACCTGTAAAGGTGTGTTATGATACACCGGAATAGTGGCTATGGGTCGGAATTAACGGTACTGAACCATCAGCAACCTCTCTAAGTCTGATCAACCTATCGATTCGGAGAAACATGTACAGTCCCTTGACGTGTGACTGGTTTGACATTATATCATGCCGCATACAACATAAAAGGGCGAATTTGATATCTTGACATAGGGTCTGGTGATGTATCAGCCCTTTACATAGGGGCGGCTTTGCATCAGAAAACACAGCAGCAAGACAGATTTAGAAAGCAATAAATTAAATATTAGGAACGTAATTAATCTAGTTATTGTTCCAATTAATAGATAATTATAGACTAAGTAGTGTTATTTATTGAAAGGACTTTTTAACTTAACCCCGAGAATGCATAATAGGAGGGTAATGATTGGTTCAGCGAACTGCTCTTTCCTCTTCTCTTTACTCAGCATACCCCCTCACCTACATAACCTCCACCTCCCCCTCTCTTACTCTTCCACTACCTCCTCCACCACTGCAAGTCCTTCATTAATACGCAGTACAGTCACGTGATTCCGCGTCATTTTGGCATTTGCTTGCTGTGCCATCAGTTTCTCACGCGTCGCAAGGCAGCAGCGCGAAGTATAAAAAGCCTGCTGTCCCTCTAACACTGTTCCTCTTCTTCTTCTCCCTTACACTCCACCACTCCCTCATTCAACTTAGTACTCCCAGCAAAGACCGACAGATCATATTACTTACTTTAATCCTTTTGGCCCTTGGCATAAGTTTGCACTTTAATCCTCAACTTGCTTACCCACTTACTTTTTCAACACACCATGCCTGACCAAATTCCCTCACCATCACCCTCCAAGGAGTACATTGCCAACGGCAATGGACAACAACCCTGTTACACTGATTGCTATCCTGCACACTACTATCTTCTCTCGGCCAGATTAAGCTCTCAGCTATAGGTCTTAGCAGTAAATAATACTTTTAGCTTATAACTTAGATATTATACTATAATATCTAACTAATTACTATAGTATAAAGCTAATAAAAGGAAAACCTAAATAATAACTTTTTAGTTAGCCTTAAAGGCATATAAAAAGGTATCTCTAGACCCTAATTAAAAAAGGTTAACTTAATACTATAAATACCTCTTTTTAATCTTTAAGATAGCAGCTTTAATAAGATTAATCTTTTATTAATACTAATCTAGTTAAATAGTAGATATTAATAACTATATTAATAAAGCTATAATTATACCTTAAGCTATATTAATATATAGAGAGACTTAATAAGGTAAATATATCTATAAACCCCTTAAAAAGCACTATAGGGCTACTATAAGGTTTATCTCTATATAGGACTTCTATAAGTTTAGCAGTAAATTCCTTATTTAACTAGCTCTTTTTAACTATAAAACTATTACTTTTATAGTAGCCTTTAGTAAATTTCCTATAGGGGTTATTAAAGTTACTTAATAAGAGAAAAAGGTATTAAAGAAGCTAAAGAAACTAAAGAGATTTAATATAGCTATATAGCTAATCTAAAGAAATTATACCTAAATTATATCTATATTTAATATCTAAATAGTAATTTACTAAAAGGAACTTCTAGATATAGTATATAGCTATTAGATTTATTAAGAAATATTAATATATAAGAAAAGAGAAAGTTTCTTAATAATATATATATTAGTATTACTAGGCTAAAAATAAGGTTAAAATAAAGGTTTAAGGAAGTTAGAAGGTTATAGTGATATTAAGTTTATAAGTCAGTTATAAGGTTAGAAAATACACTTCAGGCTTAACACAATAATCCTGCACACTACCAGATAACTCCGCCGTTCTTTTATGAACTGGGAATCTATCCACATAATAGTTCTAGTAATACAGAAATCAGATCTTCAAACTCCGGCCAGAGCTCCCTGGCTGATATAGCACTGATCTGGAGCCCTTTTTAAGTTAACAACCCCCTTCCCAAATCGAGGTCTTGTAGGTAGGCGGTGTTGTAAGATAATCAGAACTATTGAATATGCTACCTTCTACCCACAGAAATGACATCAACGGAGATGGCCGAGCGTTCTTCAAAGATATAAGGCTCAAGCCAACTGCCCCGGACATATCAAAGTTCACAACAAAAAGCATCACGGATCGCGTCCAATCCTGGTAGGTTAGTGGATATGGTCTACCAGGGAGCTTAGAAGGATAGCAATTTGCAGCACGCAATTAGAGCAGAAAACGTGGGGTAGTCAGGTAAGTCTGTGGTATGTTCTCTTAATGAGCATAAAATCAAACCACGATGCTCTCGCCTTAAACGTGGCGATAGTCTCCTCCTTGCTCGGCGACTTTCGTTTTAGGTCGACGCGATCCCTAGAAAAGGCTTATACACAAATGGTGGTGGTACTTTGGGTGACTAATGATGCGTTTGGAAGACTTGGTAATAGCAATGGCAATGATGTCGATATATATAATATAGACCAGGGTGCATATACGGTCAACGTCTTTTCGCCAAAGCTTCTGTTGGAGGTGCGTAGTAGACATGCAGCATCAACTGTATAGTTTGCTGACATTTCCAGATGAAAGATCATCATGGTACCGAGGCTATTGAGGTTTTGATCAATGGAATCAAAACAGCTGCTGGCGGGTTACCAGCCTCGAACCTGGTGATCTCGATCTAACCTAAATAGTTTATGATCCCATTCTTGAAATCACCATGGTCTTCGATGCGTCTAGCCATCTGCCCCACATCATACGCACCGACGAGAATCACATGATCTATGGACCTTCGACAAATGACCTTTACGTTTCTCAATACAGAGCCATCGAGGGCATCAAATTTCCTCACACGTTTCAGACCGTCTATAGCTCCACTACGCAGAAGCTAGATGCAACACTCGAAGAGTTCATGGTCGAAGAAATCACTATTAATCCCAGGTTCCCCAAGGACTACTTCAGTGGATTGTCAGAAAGGGAAGGATTCTTCCCGAAAGAGGCACCCAAGAAGACTGAGGGTCTCAGTCATGCGCACATTCTAGAACTCAGCAGCAACATGCTTTGGTCTGGTCCTGGGTCCGGCATTAGCAACAACTCTGTCGACAGTATCAAGCACAAAAACATCGTCCCCGGTCTGCCCAATGCTCATTGGCTCATCGTCAATGACGAGTTTTTAGGAGTTAAGCAATTCGTGATCGAGTTCGAGGACCACGTCATCGTCGGTGATGCACCTCCCCAGTGGACCAAGCAAGTAATCGAGTGGATTGACAAGAAAATTGGCAAGCCTATTAAATACCTTTGGGTAAGCTCCCAAGATTAAGGATGAACCAAGCTTTCGTGATGAGAAACTAACTCTCCTGTAATAGCCTACCCACCATCACCGTGATCACAGTGGAGGAGCTGCTGAATATGTCCAAATTGGGGCGAAGTTGATTATCCCCGAGATTGCAACAAGCTATTGGTCAAGCATTCCCGGTGCCGAGCTCATCACCTTCAAGTATGACTTTGTGCATCAATCAACTAAGAAATACCATCCAATCATCTACTAGCGAAACGCACCCCTACATCAATAGCGATAACGAGCACCAGGCCTGGTTCATCTGGGAGGAGCAAGCCACACACTCCATCGACTGGTCATATATATTTATCACTAACAAGTGCCCTACCAACGAATCAGGTATTGCTATCATTGAGGCCGACGCGTGGCACCCTGGTATACCTGATGCCAACAATGACAGGTGGGAAATGAGAGAGTGGCTCGGTCAGCTTGATAGGGATGGTGTTCCTGAAAGCGCCTAGTAAGTACTTCCCAGTACAAGATATAAAAACGAAAACAAATAACTGACGAGGTTCCAGTGTTCTGCCAACCCATGGTCAGATCAGTCAAGTCTCGGAACTCATTGAGCATACTGACTATGTCTATGCCGCAAGAACTATTGGTGACTGGAAGAATGGAGGAGCTCTGTACCAGGCGTGAGCGGACTACGGCCCTCATGTCATATGATGGTGTATAGTTTATATATTGTGGCGAAGCACTGACTGCATAGTACGATAGACCCAGCTGAGTGGTGATATACAGGTAGATTTACATTTATGCTCTATAATTCGCAGTACTTGGATATATATTAAGTAGTTAAAGTATCAGTAAGAATTCCACATTTCTGTTTTGTAAAGCTCGTTTATTAGGCCGCTGTAGCAAATATAATGATATTTGCTTGCCAGTTTAACTTTTAGCTTCTTGATGAACTGCTGAAGTTTCTCTCTTAAGTTTAAATATTAGATTGACTAACGGAAAAGTATAGTCTTGATTTGTTTTCTGTCTCCTGGCGGATACCTACCTGGCTGATACTTTCCTTGTAATCATGTCAATGGCAAGCTGGCGCCATGCATAATCACAATGCCTTTCTTTAAAAGCTCTTGCAGACTACATTTTGAATTGAGAGAAGCGGAGTAACAATGCGTAAGCACTAAAGGAGGCTTATCACCGCTAAGCACGAGTCGTTCGTCCCATGTTTAATGTCTTCCGTAGACTAGCGCGCGTCTGTATCGGCATGCGGTACTTTATTATGTTCCGCCCATGCCTCGAAAAAGTGCTTTCAGAGCGGGCTCGAATTTCCAAGCCGCGACCGTAACTCGTCGTTCATTCCGCTTTCGTGACACGCACATATACACCAACCAAGACAGTATGAGTGCGTCAGAAGTTACCACGGAGGCTCGACTCAATAGCAATTGCAAGGTATGATGAACAAATCCCTGTCAGTGCCATTGCTAATGCAAGTCAAAGGGCTGTCGAAAAAGGAAGATCAGGTGCATCTCAGGGCCTTCTATTTCCCACCCTTCGCAAGAAAGGTGCAACCGCTGCAGAAAACTAGACATCGAATGCATCTTTAAAGTTCCAGTGACAAGGAAAAGACGGAAACGAAATGAAACAAGGATCCATGAACTTGAGCAAAAGCTCGAGGAAGTTCAGCGCGCGATCGCCACAGGACCCCAAAGAGACCTGCACATACCACCAACCTCAGAAGCCTCCATAACGCCCACAAGTACAAATTACTCATTCCCATCAATTATGTACAACTCAAGCACTTCTTCCAGTCAACCTACAGCTTATGGGACTCCCAGCGAATCCCCCACCAAGGGAGACCCCGTATCTCGAGGAATTATTGAAGAATTAGTTGCAGAAGAATTACAAATCAAGTTCTTCACCGAGCTTTTACCGTAATACCCTTTAATCCTTCCCGATGCCCCTCTCTCGTGGCAGACTTTGCAACAAGCTCGGCCAGCACTGTTCCGGGCTGTGCTAGCAACCTCATCAAGCTGTTTCAGGCCAGATCTCTGGACACCACTCTTTCGAGATGCAGAGCGATATGTCATGGAGCAAACCATGATTTACGGCCGGAAATCACTAGATCTGATACAAGCTGCTCTGGTTCTTGTTACTTGGAGTCACCCACCGGATAAGTTCGAGCATTTGAACTTTAGCCAATTTATTAATATCACAGCAGCTATGGTGATTGACCTGCGATGCTCAAATGACGAGCGATATGAAATCATGACATCTGATCCTGGGGTCCTATATACTAAAGAATACTTGGAAACAGTTAGGGCGTTCTCAGCTTGCTACTTTCTATGCTCAAGGTTCAGCACGTTTACCTCGTCTGATATCCAGCAGTTATCCTAATACATCTCCAGTATCGCTATGTCATTCCGGCGGCCGAGCACGCTACACTATGGCACCTGGGTGCAAGAGTGTATAAATATCTTAGATTCTCCAGCGAGCACACATATTGGTGATCGACGGTTGGCAGCATGGATCAGACTCCAACGGCTTGCAGAGGAGTCTCTTTCCATGGCCAGAGCCAGGCCAAATGGGAATTCATTTGATCACTCCGACCAACGGAACCATTTTCTTCTGCAAAACTGTCTCGAACGCCTCAAAGATTGGCGGCGGAACACCCCGGAAAATATCATGACCGGTAAGACTGCTGCCACCGTCTCTGTCTCGAGTAACTAATAGTTAAAGTAACCATCGATATACACTACCATGTCGTCCTTCTTAACCTTTATGAACCAGGCCTTTACTATAATCACGAGTCTCAAGATTTTCGCCCTCCTTATGCAATACAGACTTTTCTGTCTACGACTACATTCGATCCAGATACGCCACAGTATATTGATACGCGTATAAAGTGCCTAAATGCGGCTCGGAACCTAATACAGTTGTTCCTGCAATTCTCCTCAAAGGCTCTACAACAAGTTCCTGTTGTCGTCTTTACCAGGATGATGTATACTGTTGTCATGGTCATCAAGCTCGAAGTTTTAAATGGGCCGACCATTCATAGAAAGGATGTGTCTGAGGCTGGACAGAATTTTGCTCTAGATTTGATAAGTCTTGTAATCGAAAAGCTCAAACTGTCATCGGACATGGGAAGCTTCTCTATTCCAGCAACTTTCCATGCCGTGTTGGGGAGACTGCACAGCCGTTGTGTCGATAGCTATTGGTGTTTGGTTATGGGACAGAATGAGATCAATGAGACAGTCAAACCTCTGATGAACCTTGAAGTTCAAAATTCGAGCAAAGAGAAAGAAGGCACACTTTTAAGAGCATATTAAGGGCCTATAATGTCTTAAAAACAGATCTTTAAAGTTAAATATTATCTTAGCAGATAGAATACAGTGTTTCCTTAAACACTTCTATATTACTAGATAATTGCTTCCTAAATGTTGCAGCTAATGCTGGTCTGGAAATGTTTTTAAATAATTTCTCTAGTAAAAGAATTTCGCTAATAGTTATAGGACAGGGGTTTAATATGAGACTTATATATACTGAGTAAAATAAATGTTACTTTAGTCGTTGCCGCGAACTACATTACAGACCTGTATGATAAGAAGTGGCCTGTGTTCCTGCACTAGGTACTTTGCTTTTCCTTTGCTGCCCAGTCAAATCCTGACCAACGGGATTCATCCTGCATATCCTCATCTATGACTTCTAGGTCGAGCAGGTCAATCATTCTCATGATACTTTGCTGTACCATGTCATCGATAGAACTCGGTCTTGTATAAAAGGCCATCACTGGCGGGAACACCACAGCTCCGGTCTTGGTCACTTCAAGCATGTTCTCCAAGTAAATGCTCGTTAATGGCGTTTCTCTGGCCACTAGAACAAGTCTCCTTCTCTCCTTCAATGTCACGCTTGCCGCTCGTACAATGAGGTCATTATCGTAGCCCATTCGTATGCCTGCTAATGTCTTCATACTGCATGGAACTACAATCATGCCATCCGTGCGAAAGGAGCCAGAGGATAGTGAGGCTGAAACATCTAGCGACGAGTGCGTGACAGAAGCAAGAGACTCAAGGTACAAAGCTGTGTTATTTGGACCGTCAAGTTCGTATTTAAGTGTTGCCCCTCCCCACTTTGACATGATGAGATGCGTCTCAACCTCAAGTTCCCGAAGACGTTTGAGGAGAGCAACTGCCAAGGGAGAACCAGTCGCTCCTGTAACAGCGACAACGATACGTTTCCGACGGCCATTGGGCCTAGCGAAGGATGATTGGGAGCGCACTTGAACTGGTAAGTGATGAGCCAGTGAAAGGCTTAGGAGATCATGTCTATTGAAACGGCTCAAGGGGCGAATAAGACTGCGCATCTTAGCAGAATGGAACTTGAGTGAAGGTCTTGAGCAGTTGGTGATGTGATGGAGAGTTGAGTAGTTTGTTCGAGCCGGCATAAATCGCAAGTCGGATTACTTTGCATCCTGTACACGCACCCAAAAGCTGTAATCCTTGTACGGGTAACAGAGCCGATCAGCTTAAAGAGAAAAATACAATAAGCCCTTAGATGTAGTTTAGTCAGAGTTTACAAACCGGCCATTCATTACTCTAATAGTTACTTGATTGTAGCGTGCAACGATGTAAGCACTATAATAGAATGGTGTGCGGATCTTGCACCATTCCAAGATTTACTAGGCTCAAGGCAAACGGCCACATCTCACAGTCCTGCTTTTATACGAAATCCGCATCGGAATTCTCTATTTTGAATCTCCATTCCTGATGGACAACAGGTTTCATTGGCTAGAACAATCCAACCTTGCCTTTCGGACATCTTGCTAGCAATTGACTTCTAAGTTCTCTGCTGATCCAAGTCCACAGGCTACGAGGGATCAACATTTCAAAGTGCCCAATGAATCACCTGAAATGTGCTTTACAGAAAGTTTCGATAATTTAATTGTAACCCCACCAGGCTGATATGGCTTGAGACGAAGTCCGAGCAGTATGGGGGGCTAAGAGCAATGAAGTGATTAGACGTCTGCTATGCTGTGATTTCGGGTAATCGGGACGGCTTCGCGATCAAGATCAGACTTATCACATTGTGGCTTGCTTGAAGATGACAGATCGTTGCAGTAGTGCTTAATAACATGCTTGCTAAAGCTGACTACACCATATTGCCAGATGCGTGACGAGGCGGCCGACAAGTGCTTCACCCACTTAAAATCCGGGAGTAGCCAACGAAGCGATGTGCCTTGCGGGAGCATCGCATCTCAACCTGGAACCCGTTTAATATTCGATCAGGATCATGCAGCAGCTTCGTCCTACCTTGAGAAACAGGCTCCTCGCGAGCCGTGGATTGCGTCGGTCGCTATCTGGAGGCAACAGTTCTTCCCCAGCGCATCTCGACTTTCGAGCCTTTGTTGACACTTTGCGAGAGAACAAGGACTTGACCGATATCACTTCTGAAGTTGATCCCAAGCTCGAAGTCGCAGCTGCCATCCGTCTGGCATATGAACAGCGCACCAAGGCACCGTTGTTCCACAATGTGAAGGGGGCAAAGGACGGCCTGTTTCGCATCCTGGGTGCACCAGCTGGCTTCTCCAGTGACTCAAAGTATCCTTACCGACGTCTGGCAGAGCACCTTGCTCTTCCAAAAGATGCTGGTGTGACAGATGTCATTGACAAAATGCTATCGGCAAAAAGAGAACGGCCGCTGCCTCCAGTTCATGTATCTACTGGGCCGTGCAAAGAAAACATCATTATGGGCGGCGATGTTGATCTCACCAAGCTGCCCGCTCCTCTTCTGAACAAGGCTGATGGAGGGAATTACATCCAGACATTGGGGATCAACATCATACCACATCCAACAGAGCCATGGACAAACTGGTCTATCGCAAGGGCAATGGTTTATGATAAGACGCGAATGGTGGGTCTTATCATGAAGCCGCAGCATATAGCTAGGATATTTGAAGAGTGGAAAAAGACCGGCAACGATGTACCGTATGCCATCGCCCTGGGTGCTCCTCCGATCGCTACCATGGCAGCTAGTATGCCCCTACCTTCTGGTGTCTCAGAGTCCGAATATGTCGGCGCACTTTGCGGATCACCATTAGAGCTAGTCAAGTGTGAAACCAACAACATGTACGTCCCAGCTACAAGCGAAATCGTCCTAGAAGGCACGATTTCTATCACAGATACTGCCAAAGAGGGCCCTTTCGGCGAGATGCATGGCTACAGTTTTCTTGATGAGAACTCTCAGCAACCTCTGTATACTGTCAAAGCCATCACTTATCGTAACAACCCAATTCTACCAGTTTGTGTACCTGGACGCGCGAACCTTGGCCCGGATGAGACACATACCATGATTGGAACACTTGCATCTGCTGAAATTCGCCACTTGCTCCAACAGCACGGTTTACCAGTGACTCAAGTCTTTGCCTTGTTCGAGACACAGGTCATTTGGGCGGCTGTACAAGTCGACCGCAAGAAGCTCGCCGAAATAAAGACAAAAGCCAAAGACTTGTGCACCAAGATTGGAGATCTCGTGTTCCGCAACAAGTGCGGCATGCAAATCCACCGTTTGCTAGTAGTTGGAGAGGATATCAACCCTTTCGACATGAATGATGTCACTTGGGCTTTTGCAACGAGATGTAGACCAACGATGGATGAGTTCCATTTTGAGGATGTCCCTGCTTATCCACTTGTGCCGTATATGTCGCATGGACCTGGGACGAAGCTCACAGGAGGAAAGGTCGTGGCCAATTGTTTGTTACCGGAAGAGTATGAAGGGAAGCAAGGCTGGGTGACTTGTGATTTTGAGAACGGATATCCTGGAGATATCAAAAAGAGAGTCTTGAGTAGGCGTCAGGATTTTGGTGTATAATGACTAAATTATATGAACTGTTCTACCAAAACCCACCATTGATCGTCATTCCTTTGTGACGACATTGAAGACCACTCAGCTCCAACGCAACGAGTCATCAGCTCGATCTTTACAATCAGGTCCTGAATTTAAAATAATTCTATATCAACTACATAATACTGTGGAGTTTATAGCGTGTACTTAAAGTCAGGTCGCAGGTCACCTTGAACCCACTTTTGTTCATCTGACAAATTGTCCCATTTAGCATCCATCTTGCCAAGGCTGCGATCTCTGTTCATCTTGCGAAGTCCAAGATGCATCAAGATAGATCCACCGAGTAAGAAAACCACCAGATAGCCAAAGACAACCCCATGTCCCGTATAGTATCGGGGCTTTTCACGAAGCAGGTAGATGTTTGATGATACCACGCCATTTAAATTGCCCCAGCCAACTACTACTCCCAGCACAAAGGCACGCTTCAGCGACCCTTCAGTATTATTGTTCAACCAGGAGAGAGTGTTGGGCACAGTAGGGTAAATGCCTGCTGCACCGAGGAATACACCTAGATACTGCACTGTCGGGTTGGACGTCGCTATAAGCATAGCAAAACCAGCAATGCCGAGCAGAACAATGGCTATGTTGCAGTAACCTCGCTGCCGCGTCCTGTCGCCGTAAAATCCCACACAAATAGTGAGAGCCGCTGCAACTGCATAGGGGGGCACAGAGAGAAGCTGGGCCTTGGTACCTACATGCCCCATGCCGGCAATGATAGTCGGGAGAAACAGGGAGAAGGCATATAGAGGAGTAAGACAGCCCATATAGATAAGCATATATCCATATGTTTTCCAGTCCTTGAGGGCAGCAAACATATGTCTCTTATCGAAATCCTCGGCCGTTCGGCCTTGCCGGTCCATAATTAAGCGACGTTGGATTCGGATCTGGTCATCAGGACTGAGGAAGCTTGCCGTTGCTGGCCAATCAAAGACCAGCCACCAGCACGCCAGTCCGGCTACAACAGTTGCAAGGCCCTCCAATATGAAGATCCAAGCCCAACCAGGTTTCCCGCCGATTCCATCCATTTTTGCAATAACTGCTGCGAGCAAGCCGCCGAATGAGCCTGCCAGTGCAGCTGCTGAGAAAAAGATAGAAGACCGGATGCCGATTTCAGAGCTCTTATACCAACAAGAGAGATAATAGTTGACTCCAGGGAAGAGTCCGGCTTCGGCCATACCGAGGAAGAAGCGAGCAGCTAGCAGACCCTTGACGTTGGTAACAAGCCCCATAAGAGTCATTATGAGTCCCCAAGTCAGAATGATAAGGGTAAAGAACAATCGAGGCGTGATCTTCTTGAGCAGGGCATTTGTTGCAGGTTCGACGACAGCATACGAGACGAAGAAGATCGTCAATGCATTATTGTAGTCCCCTTTAACCATCCCAAGATCAACTTCGAGACCAGCTAGCCGAGCGTTTCCGATATTGGTACGGTCGAGGAAGGATAAGAGATATAGAAAGGATAGCCATGGGATAAGGGCCAGATCAACCTTCCACATCAGCTTCTTTTCCTATTTTGATCAATTAGCTAGGTCGTTTCTTGGTATCAGTGCGCTGTTGATTATACTTACAATGGCTTGACGCTCTTCCACCGTCTTTCCGGCATCAGGGTCTGGTAGATGAGCCAAAAGCTGGGCTCGCTCGTATTCGATGGTCGTGTTGTCGGCCTTTTCCGTCTCAACGGGGAACGGCTTCTCAATATCGGCCATGACGATTGTAATTGACTTATCCTAGACTAGATACCGAAGGAGCTTGTGACTGAAAGGCGATACCGCTGCCTCTGGGATAGGTAGAGAGGTAGCTGGGGTGAAAGAACCTCCAGCAAGTTGTGCAGGGACCTTTTTATCTGTGCTTTTCGGTGAGCTTAGTCGCACTTATAACACCGACGCTCGGTCTCCAGTATTGCATCCGTCTGGACCTCCATGGTCTTCATGGTGGCCCGGTTCATGCAAGGTTCCATCATTCCTCCACGTTTGTACCCCACGGGGCAATAGACTTCTACGAAGCTAGATGCTGCCCGCGAGGTTAAGTTTAGGCTGTCAACCCACTTACGAGGACACGAAACAGTGGACTATGAATTCCGTGTTTTCCCGTGCGCCATTGTGAAGATGTCATACTTCAGTAGACGGTTGTTGATCCATTGGAGAGACCTCGGACTTCCGAGCTTCAATGCAACCCCCGAGGCGCAGGGAGACAACGGCCGCAGCAATAGGCTAGAACAACTAGTCTGGCTCTAGAAAGGTTATCCGGGACCTTCGGCAACGAATAACAATTTTTCATTTGGTCACTGCGTCAAGTAAACAGCCGTGCACCAGAAACAAGGTTTTGGTTCTGTAATAACCTTGAATTAAGCTCAAGCGGAGAAGTGCGGGGTTTTCGTCTCGACCTTTGTGGACTCCAAATGATGTCTTGCTACCCCAACAAGCCCCATTCCTATGCGCCATTTTGCAATACGGAACCTCTAATATTGGCGGAGTATGATCTCCTCAGCTTGAAATGCTAGTAATTCCCTCAATGCCAAGTCTTTCTAGACCATCTTAGTGTCGTATAACGGGCGTCAATTGAGCTCTGCCACGATACAGCAATGATCCATATGAATGACGTGAAGTGGGCAGAAGGAACCCCTAGTCGCCATTAGGCAGGTCAATAAAGTCCAAGTATGCTCAGACCTGGTCTTGTCAGGGCGTCAGCGGTAGATCCTCACGTAGCAATTTCAAGCTTGGAGTACAGCATCTTTTGCCACCTGCATCTGTCGCGAAGTTGCACTGCCTAACTTTGAGATGTGGTCTTAAAGGCTTGCACTCCACGAACAGGCTCAACCAACTTTTCTTTTCCTTCCTCTTCTATTGTTTCCCACTTCTGCAGCTCTGCTCCTGCTTCCCTTATATGCTTTGGCCCCCCATGCGATCTATAATCGATTCTATCAGTCCAGCCTCATTTCTTCCCTCTTGAACAATCTTGGGACATTGGCTGCTTCATCGTTACCTACTCGCCGCCTCCGCCACCATCACCACCACCTCCTCCATCACAACCCCCAGACCCTCCATAATCGCCCGCTCCTCCACCACCAGATATATCGTCCCCTCGACCCCTTCTAATAACCCTTCTCTGTTTCCATGCATCGCGACCCAATAGTAGAGTTCTTAGATCAGTCCTCTCCACGTTGGCAGCTGCATGCTTCACTGTATCAGGCACGTACTCCGTCAACGTCTCTTCCACTGATACCCCCCTTTCCAACTCTGAGGTATACTTCGATTTCCAAAGCTGTCTTGTATGTTGGAGCAGTGTACCTGCCGCATGTGTATTCGCTGTGCGTTCTCTATCAAGAACCCAGTCCGCCTTCTCAGCCGACCAAACCCAGTAACTCGCTGGGAATAAACGATGAGTCTGCCATAGAAGATCAATTTCGAGCGTTGGGGGCATTATCCGAGAGGGTCGTGAACTTGGGTGATGAGCAGCTTTTGCTGTCTTTGGGTCTAGCTTTGACTTGTATGAGCCATCCCTCTCACTCTTTGGAAGTATACTACCCAGGAGGCCAAGGAAGTTTTCGTAGTCAACTACCGACTGCCTCAAACTGTCGATAAACACAGGTACCGAATTCTTGACTCCAAGTATAACCTTCCAGAAAGACACTTGTTGCTCGAGGTCTGCTCGGAGGTCTTGCAAAGATGGCCATGGCTTCAGCATGCACGTTTCGTTGAACTGTTCATGCTGGCTTTGGCTTCTACATCTTTCTTCTACCCTACAAGTTCGCATCGCTGCGTATGACTGGAGGTCCCAGACCTTGTAGCCTTGCTCCGGTACACTTGTGCGGCAGCGATCCCATTGATGCATCAGAATCACTTTTCCTTGTTGGTCTTTCGGGATGTCTTCAAGCTTTTTATCAGTTGGTGTGATCCATTTTCTATCATGACATGGTGGTCGATTAGCTTTCCCTCCCAGAATGGAGAGTCTTTTCGGTTTCCATGGTGCAGAAGGCCATAGCTGATATGGCAGGTTGGAGCCGCGGCACTCGGAGCCAGACCAGCTCATCTTACTACACTCATCCCAGGCCTTCTTTGTTCGTCTGGGACACCATTCGCCTGCCAATAAGTTGGTCATAGGGAAATGCCGATGCTCCAAGCCAAAGATGCCACTGAAGTTGCGGTTACGGTTGTCGTAGATATAGTGATGAAAGCGCGAGGGTGACAGCATGTGCAGATACATAATAAGTGCGACATCCCTATTATCATCAGTCAGACGATCGAATGGCAAAGACACAGAGCCTACCATGGAGGCGAGTGATCATTTGGGCAGAAGCCTCGTATGTCGATGAAACGAAGATACATAGCATAACGCCATTCTGAGTATGCCAATGTTTCGTCACTTGTACTACCATCTGCATCGCCGAGGTGTTGAAGGAGCTTCAGAAAGGTCTCGATCAGTTCAAGGTGTTGCTATAGACAAGGAATGAGTTTTCGATCCATTGCACCAAATAATAGTTTATCAGCTCACAACAGCAGCGTGGCTTAAATCAATCGGGGTCCTCGCCCAAGGATCTTCGTAGACGGTGGAAAACGGCATGGCTATGGGCAAATTTATTTTATTATGTGAAGGCACACGTACAGACTTTGGACTGAGAAATCAATGATATTTATATGCTCCGCCTTTGGTTTATATATAGAATAATCTGAGGCTGTGCGTCAATCTGATTCGCTTGGCAGCTGGATTTGGTTAGCTCAGTTATTCGCTTCCGGACTAGAGCATATGATTAGCCAAAGCGGAACCATTCCTCACTGCGGCTTGATGATGTAGGGTAAACACGCGACTTGGCATCTTGTCAGGCTTTTCACAAGGCACTCTTTCTTCGTCGAAGAATTAGACTGCTTTAAGTGATGAGACTCTTGTCCTATCTGAGGTGATTTACATGATCATTACCGAGATTAGCCCGACAAAGAGTTTTCCTACAAGGAATGATGACGACGTTCTGTAATGTTTTTCAACAAGTGGCATCCGCATATATAAGAACACCCTTTAGTCACGTAGCACAACTTGAGCGGCCGAGCTCATGTGCAAATAACAAATAACAGTCGACTGAGTTGTACCAATAGCTAACTAAGTGATCGACAAATGGTGGTATGTGTAACAAATTCCCTACCTGATACTACCGGGTATAAACAGCGCTTCTGCGGATGATAGACTTGCTCCAAACCCAAACCGGAATCACCAGAAGGTAACCAGCCCAAAGAAGAGCAGCCATAGTCGCGAATTGCTTTACTGGACCCATACCATTCATCCAACTGATGGCCGAGTATGATACACCAAAAGCCAAGCAATTCTTCATGACATTTACAAGGACACCGATGTCTCCTGCTCGCGAAGGCATAGTGTTGACGGAATAAGTAAGCAGGACATTTGCAGACCCTGTCAAACCAAATGCAAGGAGACCCCATCCGACACAGACAACAATCCAGTGAGCAGGGTTTTGAAGTCCATGGCCGAGAATAATGCATCCAAGAGGGCTAGCTAGTCCTCCGATAAGCATCATTGGCAGTCTACTCCTGGGATCAGGCTCCCGGGTACGTCCCTTTGTTGAGCGAATGAAGAGAAGGTCTGCGAGGTAACCGCCAACGGGGAGACCAATGAGAAGACCGATAAGAGAACCGACGTTGAGTAGACCAATCGAGCGTGAATTCCACAACAGAGGAGGTTGAGCGTAGGTGACGGCGAGGAGAATGGAGATAATGACAGTCCAGCCAATGGTTAGCCCGAAAATGTACACGGTGACGAGGACTTGGGGTGCCATGAGAAGCTGCAGCGGCTGGACCAGTGACAGGCCCATTTCCTTCCACCTCATTGGCATAAACTCGCTACTGAACGACCTCGAAATGTACTCCTTTCTGAAGTTGGCAGTAGAATTCTCTCCAGTTGTAGTTTGGGCCGGTGATGAGATGCAGATATCCTCGACCGAGGTACTCGTAGGCTTCGGTTCGTTGACAGGCGAGCTTCCAGGTCTGGGTTGAGCCGCGTCCAGCTCTTCGATGTCGTGTGTTGTCTCAGGAAGCATCAAGATCGAACCAAAAAGATTCAGGCCAGTCGCGATTGTCAGAATCCTCAGGTACCATCTCCAGCTTCCTAAACTGACCCCAACTGCACCAGCGACCATGGGACCGACTGCGGAGCCAGCAGCGAGGAAGCCAACGTAGACGACCATGGCTCTTCCGAGCTGATGCGTGGGAAAGGTCTCAGCTACGATGATGGGACCAAGAGCCTCGACGAGACCACCAGCCAATCCACCAACGATGCGTGAGTTTCGAAGGGAGTAGTAGTCGGTGGCTTCGCCGGACCAAATGTTACAGGCGATAAAGATAACGAGCGAACCGAGGACGGTGAAGCGCTTTCCGATGAGTAATGACAACGGGAGAGCGAAGAGATTCTGAAAGGGTCAGCATATCAAAAGATCCATCAAAGATAAGACGGTGGATAACGCACAGAGAGCCCAAGAGCCAGCAGAGCATACGTTGGCAAGTTGGAGGCCTGGTCTTGCGTGCAGTGTAGCTCCTGAATGATCAACCCAAAAACGGGAGAAAGACCAGCGGCCCAGGCATTCCCGAGGAGATTGTAGAAGCTGACATTCAGCAAAACGCATATGCGCCACCAGAGCGGCCATTCCTATGAGTTGAGTCCTATTAGCATTCGTGGCCTACATGGAACCAGTGCCTGGAGGTGTTCGTACGAAAGGAGAGATAGACATTGTCAAATACACTGTCCTCGTAGCACAATTGATGACTGACTGTTGTGTCAATGACAATTGATGAGACTGATTTCAGAAAAGGAGTTGCTCACAGGGTTCGAGCCTCAATCCTTTATGCCTTCGCTTATCACTGGCCAGTGCCCGATGCTGGTCTAGACCAAGCCTCGTGCCAGGGTGATTCCGGCTGGGACACGCTGTCTCCCGTCTTTGCCCCGACCCCCGGAAAAGATCCAGCTGTTACCCCAGAGTTTACCCCGCACGATCTCATCACCTCAATCAATAGGTGACGCGTTTTACATGGCTCGAAAGCTTCATATCCTTGCGTGATGGCAGTCCAACGAACCCCGCGAAGTATTAATCTCGCTTTGAATGTTGTGCCATCAAGTCCGTGGGGTGGCCTTGGTTCCCCCGTCAGCCGTTATCTCGGGCATGGATACTTTTGAATCTGACCGGACGGAAGATGCACCTATGAGTGGGATCCCCGTAGGCAGAGTCCACGGGTAGTTCGGGAGACGGTGTTCGACGTATCGTTACAGCGGTCAACAGAGGCACTGTAGCAGCCAATGCTGTTCGTCATGATACTCAAAGAGAGTGAGTATTAGGTACGGGTAAGGAACGTGATGTAAGCATTAGCAGTAATGTCTGTTAACTCAACATGACAGTCTCATAAGTCCAACCTGGGCAGTATACCACCTAGCCCCACACAGTTACTAAAGGATTAGGTACCTATGCTAATGAAAACCTCCAGCTTGAACAATAGATGATTAACTCCATGATCATGCGATCTGATAGTTAAGGACGATTAAAGAAAATGCAATTGATGATAGAGCTAGGTGATATGATTACGCATGCATGATAACTGTCTGCGTCTCAACGAATTCCTTTAATCCCCATTCCGCACCAAATCTTCCAAATCCACTTTGCTTAGTTCCCCCATGAGGCAAAGTCGCTTCATCATGAACAGTAGAAGAGTTGATATGAACCGCGCCAACTTGTAGTCGACGCGCCAGTTCCAATGCTGCATAATGGCTCCGTGTCCATATCGCACCTGACAACCCGTAATCACTATCGTTGACAATCTTGACCGCCTCGTCCCCGTCAGAGACCGCGACGATTCCGAGACAGGGACCGAAACTCTCTGTACGTAGGAAATCCATAGAGCTGTTGATATTATCGAGGATTGTGATGGGTATTAGGTTTGAGTCGATCTGGTGCTCTGTGGAAGACTTGGAAGATCCCTTGGCTTCTGCATCGGAGACCAAAGCTTGTACTCTCGACTGACTCTTTGGCCCGACAAGTCGATACGCCGAGCCCTTCTTGCCTTGTAGCTGTTTTGTAAGCTCTGCACGAAACTCATCTACGACATCCTTTTCCACGAGGACAAGATCTGTAGACATGCATATCTGTCCGCCCTTTACGCACAAAATTGATTAGTGAGATATCAAAGACAGTAGAAAGCAAGCTCACATTTAGTGTTGCTCCTGCGAGAGCTGCTTCTGCCGCACGACCAATGTCTGCGTCCTTCAGGACAATACAACAGTTCTTCCCACCAAGTTCCAGCAATACCGGCTTCAGAGCCCGTCCCGCTTGCTCAGCAATACTGCGCCCAACTGGTGTTGAGCCAGTGAAGTTGACCTTCCTGACGGCAGGATCTCGAATGAGATACCCAACTACCTCGGGGGCATCTTCCGGTCGATGAAGGACAAAATTGACGACACCTGGAGGGAAGCCAGCTTTTCCAAACAACCCGGCGACGAAATAATGTGTCCTTGGACTAAGCTCAGATCCCTATAATTATTCAGATTAGTATGCTATTACTGGGAATCAGGAATGGGGTCCTTACCTTGAGGATAACTGTATTTCCAGTTGCCAAAGGAGCGATCACAGCTCGAAGGGCCAAGAAGAGAGGTGAGTTCCAAGGTGCGATTCCCAGAACAACACCCAAAGGACGAGTAAACACCAAACCGTATGACCCCTCAGGTTGGGTATGCGGTATGGTGCCGCTCATACTCCCTGCTGTCAGGAGATACGCAGTCTGTTCGATCAAATCGATGCTAGTAGTGACACCGATGGATGCCCATTCATCGTCGCAATGGATCTCAGACTTCATTAGAGTTCGGACCTCATGCTCATGGTTCTTGAGGACCTAAGTTTCAGCTTCGTTAGCCATGGCACCCACAGTGGCCAAAGAGATTCAGTACCTGTGCCAATCGCAAGAGAAGACGACGTCTACGGGTCGGAGAGGTTGTGGACCAAGTCACGAATGCTTTGCTGCAACTCGCCACAGCATCCGCACAGTCAGATATACCAGCGCCCTGGAAATACCCCCCCTCAAATGATTGATGTCGTGAAGTATCATCCTCTCTTAAAACTGCAGCATCGTTGATGAGCATGGGGATACGATACCCTTGCGATCCATTGCGGAGTGCTGGTTGGCCAATAGTTGAATCCGACATCGTTTCTGAAAGAGCTTCGGTAGAATTCACAAAATCTGGAAGGCGATATCGGAAACTGAGTATCATTATGGCGAGATATCGTATTACTTGTAGTAGGGACTAACAGAAGCTTTCCGGGAGCACGCCAAGCAACAATAATTCCTAGCCTCGGGCGCGGATGCGCCAATCAGTATAGTCCGGGGTTAGGGGTAATATCGGGTCGCTCCCGCTCTCCAAGCGATTGGCCAGACACCAGATCATCAGCTATCAAAAGGCATGCTGAATTCTGAAGTGAGGTGTTCCGTTGATCTTCCTTTGGCCGAACCAGACGAGAGGCTAACATTGTAAGACACGCGATGCAAGCACTAGAAAGTGACTTAGGGTTACGAAGGAGGTTAAACGACAAGACAAAGTAGGCGGAAGGATCCTAGCTCAGACAGACAGTTGGTGAGATGTAACTCAGGCTAATTTGTAACTCGTGTTTGTAGAGATTGAAGCATTGAGCAGAAGAAATGTCTTGTAGTAATTCCAGAGCTTGATCGTCCAACAAGGAGGCTATTTTCATTTTCAGGTACGAAGATCGATAAGATACTCAATCATACTGAGGAACATGGCCTTACTTCAATATTTGACTCTACATTGATCTCAAGACAAAACATACTGAAATGAAGGATCGTTTTATTTGGAAGGCCTATATTGTTGCTCTCTCCATCCCCTCTCGATACATTCGAAAACAAGATTATCTAGCTTCTCATTCAGAGACATAGGTCTCGACATCAACTCCTGCCACCCGGTAGAATCCTAAGGCCCTCAGCATCGGCTTGTCGTCGAATCTGTAGAGATAGACCTTG
Organism: Fusarium proliferatum ET1; assembly: GCF_900067095.1. Classification (NCBI taxonomy): domain Eukaryota; kingdom Fungi; phylum Ascomycota; class Sordariomycetes; order Hypocreales; family Nectriaceae; genus Fusarium; species Fusarium proliferatum. The sequence continues at coordinate 2,698,934 of NW_022194796.1, read as the reverse complement.
TTGTAGTCTGCATGATGCTGATACTTGTGCCAAGTTGGAATGCAAAACGTGTCACCCTGCTTCCATTCAAGGACCTTGTCTCCGACCTGAGTGGAACCAGAGCCTTCAATGACATGGTACACAGCAGAGCTCGTCTCTTGGATCTCAGGCGACTTGGCTCCTGGGTTAAGTCTCTCAGCTGAAGCACCAATGATACGACCAACTGCGTCATTATATTAGCTGTAGCTCAAGTATTCTCCATGCCAGCACTTACTTTCGGCCCCACTAGGCTTCAGATACGGCTCCGAGACCCATTCATCAGGGCTGGCATCCAGCTTGGGTTGCATCTTGCTCCACGGATAGACAATATCAGACTCTTCAAAGTCTTCAGCTGGGTATCGTGCAGCTGTATGATGTTCCACAAAATGGACAGGGAAGTGAATGAAGCTGGGGAGGTCAAGCCCATCGAGCCAGATGACGGGCTGATCATCTCCACCCTCCTCATCGGCGCCCTTCTTGCCATGGTCATGCCAGTTCCAAGTGGGTGTGACAATGACGTCGCGAGGCTTCATAGGCACTCTCTTGCCGTGAACTGCAGTGAAGCCACCAGTGCCTTCGATGATGAACCTGCATGCGAAGGCAGTGTGTCTGTGCGCGGGTGCCGTCTCTTTAGGCTGCACCAGCTGAAGTCCAGCATACAGGGTATCAGTGGTGTATGGTGCCTCTAGGCCAAAAAGATCAGTGTTGACTCGGGGGGCGGGGAATGCGAGATACCCGACTCACCTCTTGCAGGGTTTCCAAGCATCAGGACCCGGCGCTCAGCTTGCTTCTCAGTGATAAGCTGTCCAGCCTTGAGGAGATATGGCTTGATCTTGTCATATGACCAGACATAGGGAATAGTTTGAGGGTTGGGTGCCGGAGGGTTCAGGCGTGTCATTTGGGCCCAGAGAGGAGCTGTGTTGGTAGCTTTAAGGGCTTCAACAAGCTCTTCAGAGGTGTTTAGTGACTTAGCTGGAGTGGCATTGACAAGAGACTGGCCACCGCTGGGTGCTGTAGCTGCAGAAGGCGCCATTCTGATTAATCTCTTGGACGTTTCTGATGGTAAGCGAAGTTCGGTTGATGATAGTTGTGACAGGCTGCTAGCGGTTGCGTTCTCAATCAACGACTGTGATCTGATCCTTTGACGGCCTTACCTATTGTATCGTAAATATACCCCAGCAAGATTGGCTTGATTATCAATCAACAGTTGCCGAGATACAAGCTTTATTGCTGGTCAATCGGCAGATGGCGCGTGGCATTGTCTTCGGGGCACTATCGGGAAGTGATTCCGGGACACCCAGCCGCCATGCTACCGACAAAGCACAAAACTACATAATTCGTCTGTGCATTGCTGACAATTTACTTACAAGTACATCATTCGAGGAGCAGGTTCAAGAGTTCAAAACATACATGTGACCAAAACAACAATGGCCAAGAACAAGATTACTCAGCCGGTACGTGTAGACTTGCCCTCCAGTGAAACGAGTCAATGTCTTATTCCAATAGGCTGTGGCATATCCTTCACGATCCACTAATCTCCTAGAAAGACTCCATCAAACTGCTGAGCATCCTAACGGCAACGGTTACCTGCCCGGCTCTCAAGTCAAGCTTCAGATCTTGATTGTCGGTGCAGGACTAGGTGGCCTAGCCACTGCCGTTGCGCTCGCTCGTAAAGGCCACGAGGTTACAGTCTTGGAGCAGGCAGCTACCTTGGGTGAGGTACGTATTCACAATGAAAAGGCGTAACTACTGATTGACGTGTAAACTCTAGGTTGGCGCAGGTATCCAGATTCCCTCGAATTCGGGCAGACTGCTCTTGAAATGGGGTCTCGGTCCATATCTAGAACAATATGCCGTTAAGCCGGACAGCATGACATTTCGAAGATGGGCGAACGGCGATCCGATCGCCTATACAAGGCTCTCACCAGACTTTGAAGACAGATACGGAGCACCCTATTTCGTCATTCATCGTGCCGACTTCCATCGAGCCCTTTGTCGCCGGGCAGAAGACCTTGGAGTAAAGATTGTTACTGATAGCAGGGTTACCGACTACGACGAGTCAATTCCTTCCGCCACAACCTTTGATGGTCGCGAATACCGTGCAGATCTGGTTATCGCTGCAGACGGCGTCAAGTCACATGCTCGATCAATTGTGCTTGGTGGTTCAGACCTACCACCCCAAAAGACTGGTTTTGCGGCTTATCGCGCTACGGTAAACACAGAAGAGATGAAGAAGGATGAAGACACAGCCTGGTTACTTGAAAAGCCTGGGATCAACATCTGGTACGTGTGACGTCTCTTCAGTAGTGCAGTTAGTGTTGACCATTTAAGGATTGGGGAAGACCGTCATGTCATGACGTACTCTATTGCTGGGGGCAACTCCTTTAATATGGTCTTGTCTCACGTCGATCATTCATCACCCAGTACATGGAATGCCGAGAATGCAATCCGCGATATGCAAGACTCATTCCAAGATTGGGACCCAAAGTGAGTCATCTCCTCTTCACATGCACGGACAGATACTGAACGTCATCAGGCTGTTCAAAGTGATCAAGATGATCAAGAGTACGCTCAAGTGGCCCCTGATGAGCGGTAGTCGTCTCCAAACCTGGATATCGAGGAGTGAAAAGCTCCTTATCCTCGGAGACGCTGCTCATGCTATGGTACCATACATGTCCCAAGGTGCTGCCATGGCCGTAGAAGACGGCGCTGCTCTGGCTACAGCGATCTCAAAGATCAACTGCAAGGACCAAGTCGCAACTGCTCTGCATGTATTTGAGAAGGAAAGGATGAGTCGAAGTTACGGTATGCAGTCTGCAAGCTTGGTAAATGGAAAGCTATGGCACTTTCCAGACGGTCCTTTACAGCAAGCTAGGGATCTTGGAATGAGGGCTGAGGTGGAAGGACGGCCATTCGTTGAGAGCACGAATCAGTGGAGTGACCCCGTAACTCAGATTTGGGCCTATGGGTATGATGCCGAGGATGCTATTGAAGAGCTCTGGCTGAGCGAGGCTGTATAACTGCTATAGTATAAATTAGCATTAATGCTTTAGTCCTGGGAAATAGGGTAGAGTATAAGCAATAAGCTTATAATGCTTAAAGCAATAGCTATATAGAGAGATATTAAGGCAGGGTTTGCAATTTTTATGTAAGCTCAACACTTTATAACAATAGTCTGTAAGTGTTTTACTGGTAACATTTTCCACTAAGCTTTGGTCAGTTCCCTCTAACTAAGTCGAGAGAGAGCCAGCAAACGTGTTAGCCAATAGGGAGTCGTTGGAGACGGTCGGGGAGCACGCTCCCCGACCGTCGGCCTGTCCCTAACATGAACCCCTCACCGGTCATGTTCGGCTTTGTCGATCCGACAAATTACCAACTGCTAAGGTTCCAGTCAACGTCTTGGCTTAGTGATTCTCTGCCCTAACAAAGGCATAAAATATCAATTGCTTCCTCTTACAGCCAGCTTTGGATAATAGACAACAAATCATACAGTTTACAATACCAGAAACAACAAGAAAACCGCCTCTAAATGGAAAAGTTCGATGTCGCCGTAGTAGGCCTCGGTGCCCTTGGAAGCGCAGCAGTCTGGCAAGCGGCAAGAAAGGGAGTGAAGGTTGTGGGCTTTGAACAGTTCGAGTTCGGCCACGTCCGAGGTGCATCTCACGACACGTCTCGCATCGTCCGCACAGCATACGATGCTCCGGAATACGTATCGCTCGCCAAAGCCGCCTACAAAGACTGGGCCGAGCTAGAGAAAGACGCCGGTTTGAAGCTGTTGACTGTCACTGGTGGCATTGTGGTGCTTGCGAATGATCGTACCTGGACATCCGGCTTCAAGGTCTCGGATTACACTGCGAGCCTCGACGCCAACAATGTACCCTACGAGCTTCTAAGTGCCAAAGAGGTCAATAAGCGATGGCCTAAACTTGACATTGGTGACGACGAGAATGCAGTGTATACTCCAGATACTGGTATTGCGCATGCGGCTAAATCTGTGACAGCGATGCAATTCGTTGCTCGCGCTCGCGGAGCCATTCTTAAGGAAAACACACCAGTGACAGCAATCATACCAATCACGAATGGCCGAAACGACAAAGGAGTCATCATCAAGACAGAGAATGGCGATTTCCAGGCTCGCAAGGTCATTCTCGCAGCAGACGCCTGGACCAACAAACTGCTTGCTCCTCTCGGCGCACAGATTCCACTTGAGGTCATGCAAGAGCAAGTAACATACTTCAAGCCCAAAGAACCTGCTCTGTTTGATGCCGAGCACTTCCCTGTATGGATTCGGATGGTTGACGGAAAGACATTCTACGGATTTCCCACTTTTGGTGAACCCACCATCAAGGCTGGCCGCGACGTTTCCAACAACCGTATGAGCCCTGAAGAACGGTCCTACACTCATTCTCCAAAGCTTTTGGATGAGTTGACCGCATTCATGAAGGACTTTGTAACCAAAGATGAGGACCTTGAGATCCTTCGCACAGTTACATGCCAGTACACGATTACTCCAGGCCGACATTTCGTACTTAGCGCACTAAATCAGTATCCGGATATTATGGTTGCCTTAGGGGCGGCTCATGGTTTCAAATTTGCGCCTGTAATCGGTCGGGTCATGGCGGAACTGGCTATAGATGGAAAGACGACTGAGGATCTCTCCAAGTTTGTTATCCCGGCGATTCAATCAGTTGTTCGAAGTAAGATCTAGTATTGTTTTATATACAGCTTTTATGATTATATGAGGTATCTCGCGTATCTGATCTCTATACTGCAATTGAACCATGATGTTAGATCTGTATCTTTCCAGTACATAGAAAATGAATGTGTTTCTCAAGTTAATAAAATCGAATTTGAATCGCAATATGCATAAAAGCGTCGCACCGATGAAGAATATTTAAGCAATAAGCTTTCTTTATATATTACTCAGGAAGACTTAAGTAATTTACGTAGTGAAAGTAATGGGACCATAAGGTTATAATAGATGTATTAAGAGGACTATAGAAGAAGTACTTAAGCTGAAAGCTGATGAAAAAAGGGGCTATCCTGAGAAGGGTGCATTCAAGAGCAAGGATTAATAACATATAATGCCATCACTTCTCTACATAGACCGCTTTCCATAAGGCTCAAACGGTAAGATCACGGCTATGATAGCCTAGTACATATCAATTAGGCGCCATTCTTCAGGGATGTCACCAGGAGTGTAGCTTACCATGACGATGTAGAGTACAGCGCATACATAAATGGGTACTGATGTCGCAGTGTTGCCATAAGCTGCTACAAAGGAGGATACCAATCCCATAATGCGGTTTCCTGCTACAGCTATTCCGTTGCCCGTTGCACGATGAGCTGATGGTAGTACCTGTGTTGTGTCAGTCGATACACCTACTGTCAGTCCAATGCCGACCCCACAAACCTCTGGAGTGTATGCGTATACTGGGAAGGATTCATGTCAGTCAGGGTTCTTTATTATTAGTCTAGAGACTAGTGACTTACAGGTTCCATAGTAGATATTTAACGTAAAAGCAATGACACAGCTCAAGGCCACGTTCTGAGCCGGAGTCTTCACAGCAGTATAAGCGAAGAAGAAGGCCATGGTGATGAGTGCTCCAATTGCCATAGTGTACTTCCGGCCAAGCAGCTTGGTGTTGCACATAAATGCAGCAGCCACTGGCCCAAATATGCCCGTGACGCTGCTGAGCATGTAGTTTCTCCACTGATAATATGGCCCTGACTCTCCCGTTTTGGCACCACGACTGGCAAGATAGTCTGGGAGAAACACATAGAACAGTGGGTATGCCAGGCCTAGGGACGTTAGTTTTATTGTTCTGATGCAAGGCTGAGTTTGGATTACCAATTAGAAGCCAAGATATCCAAATCAGAATCGTTGAGATGGCGAGCTTCCTCGTCACGAATAATCCATGGAAATGTGCCCAGAGCTCGCTGAGGCTATACCTAGACTTGCCATACGTGGAGTTAATGGCCCCCATAGACTCAAGTGCGTCAACTGTGAGACTACAAGGCCGTTGATATTTCTTTGCAATATCTTGGTAGATAGCAACCACAGCAGCGTCATCACCTTTGGCAAGAAGGTACTTGGGGGTCTCCTTGAGTCGAATCACAGTGACTCGTAGAATGCTACACACAAAGACGAGAGCTCCATTTCCGTACCAGACATATCGCCAGCCCTTCGATACAGATCAGTCAAAAACCGAGGTCACGGTGTATCAAGTGTCTGTACTGACCATATTGTTACCCTTGGTGCACGTATCAGTGTCCGCGCAGGTATACTTGGGATTCGAGTAGATTGGCCAGCAAAAGGCGGCAACAATGACATATGCAAGCCCCCACCAGCAGGCCATCAACGTAACCAGCCATTGCTTGTTGCCAGGAAGAAACTCTAGGAATACAGTAGTGTCGAGAACAAGGTTGCCGCCAGCACCAAATCTGTGCATCCAGTATTAGTAAGTTTGCGATCTGGATGGTGAGGAACCTACGCAGCAAGACCGACAAAGGTGGCAAGGACAATCCAATTAGGCGAGGCACCGGCCGCAATGGCGAATACGGAAGATAAAAAGAGTGAGATGTTGAAAGCATAACGCCGGCCGATGACATCCGCACCTAAGAAGCAAATAAGGATCTTGTAAGATGACGAGAAAGGGTCGTGTTGTGTTACCTAGTCCCCAGAATAATACACCAACCAGCATTCCTGTATAAACAGCCACATTGAGACCATAAGAGAACGCAGGACGAAACTCGAGAGCAGCCTGACCGGCAGTCACAGCTTGAAGGGCAAGGATTAGAGAATCAGCAGCGTAGCCGAAACCATTCAGACAAAACAGCTTGAGGTGCATGTTTGTCCAGCCAATTTCATCCATGGTCTACACAGTGATGGATTAGTCCTGGGATTGTTCTTGCATCACTGGATTGGAGCTCTGGAGACCTTATTGATGAGGCGCATTTTAGCATCAAGCACTGGGTCGATGTCTCGAAGAGAGAAGATTTGTTCATCCTCGGTTCCCATCTGAAAGCTCAGGGACTCACCATGCCGGTCGTCACTGGTACGTAGGTCGGCATAGCGCTCTCGGTCAGAGAGTTTATCTGATGGCTGAGGCACGGTAACTGGACCGCCCGTGGTGGATTTGTCTGACATGATCACGCAAGATATTAGAAGGTAATGATGTATGCAAAGGCTACTTTGGTCTGAAAATGGCCAAATTGTGGAAACTCTAAGCCAGAACGTGGGGCCTGAGCTGTCTTTTATTGTTAATTTTGACCAAGTCATTAGTTCCCATTTTTGGCATCGCCATTCTTATCTAGCCAGCAGTGATCGGGCACATTTCATAACCTGGTATAGCTTACCATTGAATACTCCTGATTCGTTAATCTGCCAGTTCGCATCAGTCTGAAACTAAGAATTTCTGTTCCTGGAGCGGGGTAATGAGATATGGTATGGGATACGGCGGACAGGAATCGCAATCTCCGACGCTTTAGCTCGACTTCGAAAGCAATGTTACGCATCAATTGATTACTGCTTGATATCCAAAGACCCATAAATAGCCCGTTCTGTGAGAATCAACCAATCAGAACGAGTTGATTTCAGGACGGCGTACCAAGTCCACATTCCGACGTGTATGAGGGGGTTGAACTGATGCAGATAACCTGGCACGTGGTCGGGGAGAGTTACTTTGGCCTTCCCGAGAGAGGTATGGGCGGGACGGGGAGATTAGCAGTTGCCCGAACAAGGCAATAGTCATGCGACACATTTCCCGTCCAAACAACGCATTGTCGTAACAAAGATACGACCAGTTGCAAAACAATGACGTGACCAAATAAGGGAGACAGGAAATCGGAGAAGTATACGGGGAGGTCGGACCGTCTGAACTCTCAGATTGTACGCCATGTCTCCCGTTGATAGATTATGGGAAGACGGTTGAAGGATGGCTAGATAAGTCAAGAGATAGTTCTCGTATTCCTTTTAGTGACATCTAATTTATGTCTTTATTGCAAGCAGACTCGAATACCTCCTGCTGATAGCTTTGCCTGATCTTTAATAATCTCATATCAATACCATGTTCTCAAAACTCGGTTCGGTGCTGGCCATGACTGGCGTAAATGGAAACGCTATTCTATCTGGCAAATCAGAGTCTCCAGAGCCAAGGGCCCTCCCCGCATCATGGTACCGCCAGGACGAAATGTATCAGCTTGAGCGACGCGCTATCTTCTCCAAGCGATGGCTTCTCGCCACGCACAAATTACGCTTCACCAAGCCGGGAGACTTTCTCCGCTTCGAGGAGGCAGGCTATGCTTTTGTGCTGTGCCTGGACAAAGACGGAGAGACCATCAACGGCTTTCATAACATCTGCAGGCACAGAGCGTTTCCAATCGTCACAGAAGAGGCGGGAAACGCCAAGATCTTCTCCTGCAAATATCACGGTTGGTCGTACGGCATCAACGGAAAGCTTGCCAAGGCACCGCGCTTCGACACCGTCCCGGCGTTCAACAAAGATAACCACAGCCTCTTTCCTGTCCATGTGCATATCGATGCCATTGGCTTCGTCTGGGTCAACTTGGATGCATCCCCGGAGCCAGAAGTGAAATGGACGGACGACTTTGAGGGGGTTGACTCACAGGAGCGGTTCAAACATTTTGACTTCTTTCAATATCAGTTCGATCACGTCTGGGGCATGCCAGGCAATTACAACTGGAAAACCCTTGCAGATAACTACAACGAATGTTATCATTGCCAGGTTGCGCATCCAGATGTTAAAGCCATAGCAGATTTGTCCTTTTACTACACCGTGTCCAAGCCGGGTTACATTCAGCACTTTTCGCGGCCAAAAAAGGGAACTGAAAAAGACGACATCAAGATCAGTAGCACCTACTATTTCCCCAACGCCTGCATGACTGTTTCGTAAGTGCTAGTGATTTCTTTGCACGCTTGATCGACGGGCAGATCTAATCTCGTTTTTATCATACAGGCCGCATTTCTTCTACATGATGCGATGCGTACCGACATCAGTTGGCACATGTTCAATGGAGTATGAAGTCTATCGCCATAAAGACGCCACCGACGAAGAATTCGAAAGAACTAACTCCTTCTTCAAGCGGGTTCTCGGAGAAGACAAGTACTTGTGCGATGCGGTGCAGAAGAACCTGGAAGCAGGTGTCTTTACCAACGGAGAGCTGCATCCTGACTTGGAGAGCGCGCCGATCTTCTTCCAGAATACGGTGAGACAGATTGTGACTGAGCACCATAGAAAGGAGCAGGATTCGAAGGGGGAGATATGGCCTGCTCGGCGACATGTATCGACTTCTGAGGTCACAAAGGGCGATGATGAATTTTGCGATGGACTAGCTTGCAAGGCTGATAGTGCTGATATGGAGTGGTGAGTTTTGATACGGATATAGTGCGCTTTACAAGGAATGCCTTTCTTCCTGGAGATGTGAGAGTAAGGGGTAAGAAAGTGATAGGTTCTTGTTCCATGGATTAGAGATTGTACCTGCGGGGAAGGCATTAATAGAGCGGAATTTGTATCGATCTATTACGTCGCCGATGATGTTTCACGCTTATAATGAATGTTTTGATAATGTAGCATAAATGACCACTCGCCCATCCATACACTAAGCCATGACCCTTGCCGCATCGTCTTCTATCTCAGGTACTCTTTGTGCACTCAGAAACTCTGGATTGGCGGAAAGCTCTTCCTTTACCTATCCATCGTCACTATCGACATCAAATATTCCCTGGAAGCGAGCTGTACTTACAATATCCAACCCGCCAACTAATTGACCATTGGCCCATAACTGGGGGAAAGTCGGCCAGTCGGCATGTTCCTTGATGCCCAGACGAACGGTCTCATCCTTCAGTACATAGAAAGAACTGTAATGAATGCCATGGTGGTCCAAGATGCGAACGATATGTCGGCTGAAGCGACATAATGGGCACTTGGGCACGCCCTTCATGAAGAGCATTACTGGGGCGCCATTGACTAGATCTGTTAATCTGGAATGGAGTGCTGCTTTTGGCGCGGCAGGTTCAGAAGCTTCTATCGTCTGCAAACCGGCCGGCATCGGCTGGGCGTGGATATTTTCGGTGGAATTTGACATAATCGAATGGAGGTGGGTTTTTAATTCTTGCATGACGTGGAATTCTCTTATACACAAAAGCTGTAGTTGAGATTAAAGCAATTCTATATCTAAGTACCGACAAAATTTTGACCGATGTGATACAACTTCATCAGTTGTCAGGCTTCCACTGTAGTTCATTGCTGGTAATAATGGGCTCGCTCGGGATAGCTCCGTTTTTTGGTTTAGTTATGGCTCAGAAATGCTGTCATACCTGTAACCCTTTACATGGGTGTCTTCGTCCGGGTCAGCAACATATATCATCGACCTCATTGGTTTCACGATGCTTGCTTTTGTTGGGCCGAGCGTCGTCTGACGCAATCAGTGTCACCACACAAGAAAAGAAGAAAATCTCGTATCTTCACTTTACGGATGATGTCACTATGGCTAACGTCTTTCCGATGTCCCGAATTATGTTCATTTAGCTCTTGGTAAAATGTAGCCCAAATGTTCGCCACCATATGCCGTCGACCCACAAGCGTTTGTTTGTCCTACCCATACTTGAAGGGCTCAAGATTCGGATTCCGAGATCAGGATCTTGCCAATCAATAACGTCACATTCAATGGATACAACAATGAGCTCTTCATTCTGATAAGAGGTCTTGGCCTATAACCTCGTCTTGTATCTTGGCCCGGTAGAACCAAAAAAGACCCGTTAAATTGTCTTATGGTTCTAAATTCTCCAACAATCTTGCCCATTCTCAATCGGATTACAAACACCCACCAAGACCTCAGCATGCCGTCCTACCAAGTCACCATAAAGACTCGAGACAAAGACTATACCTTCAGCTGTGACAGCGATACGTATATCCTGGACCAAGCTGAGGAAAACGGCCTGGACCTGCCCTACACTTGCTGGGCAGGGGCTTACTCTTTTTGTACGGGCAAAATTGTCTCAGGAACAGTCGACCAAAACGATCAGAGCACCTAGATGACGAACAGATAGAGGAGGGGTTTGTCCTACTTTGTGTCGCCTAACCCACCAGTGACCGTGTCATAAAAAGTCATCAGGAACGATCATGTACCGGCGAAGAATATGCACATTCATTGCTTTGAGCAAATGTGGAATATTGGGAGCAAGAAATATTAGGAATTAATCTGCTATACATGGTCCAAGTTCATGAATTACCCTAAACAAGTCACGCTAACGGTGATCACCACCGTCGGCCCCGCACCTAATACAGTTAAGTTTGGACTCCGATGCTCATCCCCGCATTTGATAAGACTGTATATAAAAGTAATGGCCCAGCTTCATACTCAGACGACACCCCTCTTTTCTCGCTATCTGTTGTCTCATGAATTGAGCAAATACACGTCATGTACGGCAGTCGATCACACAAGCGTCTACACCAGGCGTGCGAGAACTGTCGGTGAGTCCTCCAGTAGCCAATTGACGCGTTTGTCGTGCTATTCTGGCACTAGGCGGTCCAATATTAATTCAGTATCCGTAGGAGGAAGAAGACCCGGTGTCCGGGAGAGAGACCAGCTTGTTCGAGCTGCACTCGCCTTTCAAAAACGTGCACGTACCCAGAAGTTCGAGGGAACCCTGTGACCTCAGGGCCTCAAAATGGAAGCAATTCTATAGACACAGTATGCTTATTGGAGGCGCGTGAGCATAATAAAGTCTTGTTACTCACGACGGGTGACGTTTAGGAGAGACGACTTGCCCAGCTCGAAGCAAAAATTCGTATGATGGAAAGGCAAGAGTATGATCAGCACTTCGATTCTTGCTCTATGGGTTTATGTGGCTAACGATGCCCACTGCAATCAAATAGGGCGAATGGTGAAATGGAGTCTTATACCAGAATATTGGAGAACTCGGCCCAATTCCAGGACTGGCAGCTACCACTATCGCCGAGTGTTGAGATGGATAGCTCCACAACGACTAGGTAGGTTGAGAGAGGGTTGTCCGTTGCATCGTGTCGTTGGCTAAGTAGCTGAAGCAGCATATTGCCTCCGAATGACGTTCTGGAAGATGTCATCGGTGCATATTTTCAATATTGTCACAAGCAGCCTTTATGGCTCTTCAACCGACAAGACTTTTCTTCCATGCAGGATTGTAGTGAGGAGACAATGCTGGCCTTGCTGGCCCTTGCTTCGTGTCATTCAAAACATCCTTTCTTTCAAGGCCGTGTGCACGAACTAGGCCAGAGCTACGCACAGGCTGCAAGAGAGGGAATCATGCACCAGGTAGGCGAGGGCAAGGTTTCGATAACCACCGTTCAGAATCTGTGCATCCTGACACTGGCCAATATACAAGGTAAGCGCCCTGCTTAATTTAGCTGGTCACCATGTGCTGAACGTGCTATATAGCCAACAAAACGACCCTGGCACATCTGCATATAGGCATGGCAAACACGCTTGCTAAATGTGCCAATCTTGATGTTGAGGCCTGCGCCATTGAAGACTTTGGCACGCGTGCAGAGACGCGAAGAAGAGTGTTTTGGAGCCTGCACTTGCTGCAGCAGATGTACGGACATCAGTCCTTCACTACGGACATATTACAAGATATTACCAGGCCGCAATACATCGCGACGTATACAGACCCGCGGAAGAGCGTCAACGAAAGGCCCCCAGCCATTCCACATGAAGACATTTCAGGTCAGGACGAAACAACGAGCGCCGACAAGAAGAGCGGGATATGGGCCTATATGCTCCAGACGTCTACGCTGTGGGGAGAGGTCCGGACATATGTAAAGCAATGGGCCCAACAGACCAACAACGCACCGCCTCCTTGGTCCATTGAGTCCGGATACGCAGTCATCAACGCCTATCTCATGGACTCGGAGACGAAATTCCCAGATCGGCACCGATTTGATAGCGCGCGATTTACTGAGCAAGAAAACCGACACCTTCAGAGCAATCGAGGATATTGGAGTCCGTGGATATATCAGCAATTCGCATATCACACGATCCATAACATGCTAAACCATCCCTTTCTGTACTCTTCGCGACCGCAACAGTCGGCTCAGTTAGGAGTTCCCAACACGTTCTGGAAGACATCATCTGAACTTGCTTTTATCCACAGCATTTGGGTTGCACGTCTCATAGAGATGGTCATACATAAAGATTATCGCGTCTCGGATCCATTTATTGGTCATTGTGCGTCGATAGCGGCGACTATTCACATCTACTTTTGTCGGGCGGCCGACAAAACTACCAGGGAGGCAGCTCTAGACAGACTGGCGAAATGTGTCGCATTTTTGGCTGAGCTGGCTTTGCTCTGGCCTTCATGTAGATGGTTGGTAAGTAGGATCATCATATATCTGTATTCCGGAACAGAACACTAATTTTCAGCAGCATGAAAGACTCCAGTCGTTGATCCGGGCAGCATTCGAGGTGGACCATGAGCAGGGAAAAGACCAAGAGGTCCCTCCACCGAGGACCATTTCTATCAACACGCGTTTAATGTGGGATATTCTTCTTTACAACTCTGGTGCTTACAGAGGCACAACCAGTTCTCCACAGACACGAAGTCTTTTCGACGGCAGTTCTCTGTTTCCAGAGGACAACACGGATGATGGAGAAGACATCGTTGAGATAGATAATTTCCACAGCCCAACTGTGGAAGTGAGTTTGGGGAATGGCCAAGCCTTGCCGCCACAACCCGGAAGGAGAAGAACGAGATCTGGCCAAGGAACGCAGGAGTCCCAGGCAAATCCTGTAGCTCAATCTTGTTCTATTCCAGAAACATTCGGATCTTCCACTGAACAAACCCCTCTTGCTTCTTGGCCTATGTCTTTGGATATGGCCTATGATCCGTTCTTTCAATTTCAAGATTCAGGTGGCCCCTTTTTCGGAATATGGGAAGTAGGAAATCTCTAGTTCTAGCTCGCTGTACTATAGAGAGAATTGCAGGATGAAAGGTATAGCTAGCTCTCATTTCTTGAACAGGAAACAGATTATATTGACCCAGCGTTCATTCAGTTACACTATAGTACTCGAATATCAACTATCCTCAGCCAGAACAGCCTCTAGACCTCGGAGTAGATCCGCCAAGAGATCTCCCGGATCCTCCACACCAATGCTGATTCTCAGAAAGTCCTTGGTCACCGTCGAGTCCGTCATCGTCCTCCACTCGATCAAGCTTTCTACACCCCCGAGGCTGGTTGCATGATGGAAGAGTATCAACTTGGACGGAAGGTTCCGCGCATATTCCACCTTGTGGAGCGTTAGAGAAAACACAGGTCCATATCCTCGGGGCATCTGTTTTCGCAGCCAACTCCCTTCGATATTAGCCTCGTCTTGCAGGCTGGCGTGGTGAACCTCTTTAACCACTTTCTGGATGATCTTAGTTTCTTTCGCGCTGAGACCTATCGAGGGTGGCTGCCGACAAGACCCTACCAATCCAAGTCTCAATGCACTAACGATGGCCTCGGCTGACTGGCTTTGTTTGAGAACTCTCATCTCTAGAGTGCGGATGCTCCTAGTTGCAAGCCAGCTGTCGAAACCTGCCATCACAGACCCAAGGTACAATCGATCCCGATGAAGTTGCTGCAGCCATTCATCGCCGGGGCTGCCACCCTTGACCGCCAGAATGCCACATAAGAAATCAGAATGGCCTCCAATGTATTTTGTGCCAGAGTGCATAACAATATCTGCACCCTGAATGAATGCATCTTGTAGTGGAGGAGGAGCAAATGTTGAGTCTACGCTGAGATAGGCACCTCTGGAATGGGCGCGGTCTGCGTAATACTGAATGTCAAATGCTTTCCCTGTCGGATTGACTGGCGTCTCGAGGTGTATCAAGTCGCCGGAACCTAATTGGTCGACGGCACAGTCGAGAGATAGTATCTGTGTCCCAGATGAACGGGCATAGAGCTCGAGGGTCCCATGACATCCGTGGTATCCGGCACCGATAGAGACGCTCCTAGGTTTCAACATGATCAGCAAGGCATGAAATGCCGCAAGACCAGAAGAGTAGGCAAGGCAGGGTTGTGCTAGAACAGAAGACAAGACGGCTTCAAGGCGCGACAATCCTGGCGTGGATTGTCTTGAGTAGCAGTGTTCCCCGACTTCTAGAACCGGATAGGAAGGTCTCTCGTGGTGTTCTCGCATGCGCTCTGGATTTCGTGGATAGCGGAAGGTCGCGGCAACGTGAATCGGCGGTGCCACGTCGTCGACATTGTTGAGAACATCATCCGCGTGTACGGCTTGTGTGGCGGTTGACAGACTGGGTAAAGCCTTTGCCAAGTTGGTTCTGAAACATTGTTCTGTTGGATCCATAACCTTCAATTGTTCAACACAAATAGTAAGAGTCGCGGCACAATGCTTCCAGATTCTATTGCTGACTTTCGCTTCATCGCTTTTTATCCCTGACTTTCTGAGAAACTACAGTGCTATCACGGGGTGAATTCACAGCCTCTCAATCCGAAGCACTTATCTCGGTAGGCTTTGCCGGTGCTTGGCCGATGATCGCCGCATTGTCCCCGATATGAATCCATTGAGCTTGCGCCGGGGAGATTGCAAGGAAGCCGACCACGTGACCGGATCTCCTTCAGTCACTCTTCTAAATCTTGGCTAAATTGAGAAACTTACAGTCACATATTTAGCTCTCTTTTCATTCTCATCTCTGTATCCTATGCATAATATAGGTAATAGGACAGTAATTAGTTGCCTGAGAACAGCCAACATCTGTTCTTATACCAATAGAGATATTAAATTTCTAGAAGTAAAATTAGATACAATTAAAGCTACCTCATTGCCATTTAACCCAAACAAACATTAGTACATAACTGAGTAGGATAGCTTTTAATATCCTGCTCAACTCAACTCCTCTATTGTGCTACAGTTTAGTTCTCTAGCATTGCTACAGCGATATTGCGGCTGCGTGTATCCTATAGAATTAGTTGTGCAAGCCTCTGGGCGAAGGGCCTCTTCTGTAAGTAGCATAATTCCAAACCCGGCAAACCCAAGACCATGCTTCAGACAATATCCAGCCGTTTTCTAAAGGACAGCTCTGTAGGAAAGTCAACCTATCACCTAGAGGGTTGCCATCAATATGTTGGCTGTCCTTTCATTTGCTCGTCTTTGTGAGTAAATCGGGTGCTGATCGAGAAGAGTACCATGTGTGAGGGAATCCGTGGTCGCCCTTGGCTCGGCTAAACGGGTTCGTCAAGGACATTTCGTGCGCACCACATGGACCTCGTTCATCTGTAACATCGTCCAGTGGGGCACTGCAAACCCGGCGGTCGTCTACACGACTCTGATTTCCATTCAGGCGGTGACTCCACAGTCGCATCTTAGACATCGACTTCCTTAGCGTTCGCCTCATACCAGGTTTGGCTACAGAGCCGGTATATGTTTTGGTTATTGGCCTTGGTGTCGCTTTGAATAGGTTCGTTGTCGTCTTGAACTGGAAGAGCAGAGCATTGAAACGCTCCCGAGCCTCAAGTAAGTCTTTCCTATCCGGATAGTCATGGGGCGTATGCTGCAACAACGCCTTTATGAGTATCGGATACCTCATTATTCTCTGTAAAGGTTTGATTAATAGTGATCCAAGATCCCAGGCATGCGTAAGGTGCTCTGTGACCTCCCTGCACTGCTCCATCCAGTAAACAACGGCGGGATGCTTTTGAATGACCACTAAATACTCTCCAACCTCCTCACCCTTTTGTAGGAACTTCTCAACGACCATACTTATGCTATCGATATTGAGCATAAAGGCACGCCCGATCCATGCCCTTCTGTCTTCAGCTTCACTGACTTGTATCAAATTGTTTTGATTGAAGTTTGTCGTAGAGATATTTTTGTTGCCTACAGGAGGTTTCTCGTGATGATGATTATAAACACTCGCCGCAGACTTCTCAAGCTCTGATTGAAAGGAGGTGTGGACGGAAACAATGTCGTCGATGTTACGGAAAATAAGCTGTATCGCCCCGAAGTCTAGTCCAGGGCAAGCGTCTGCAGTCCCTTTATAGATATGAAGCAGAATTTGCATATCTTTGATGAAAATTCTCTCCGTATCGACGAGTTCCTTTATCACGTTTCGACGCTGGGTAATGAGTGATGCGCACATGTCGTGGAGCTGGGCATTTATCGTCACTTTGGTCGTCGGCCGATTGTTGGAGTGCCGCTCCTCTTCAAACACCAGCGTTGTCGGTAGATTAATTGTTGAGATGCATTCTGCATGTTGCGAGTCGTGTTCGAGTACAGGATCAAGCTTGTGCCGTGGCGCCCACGTTACCTGCTGGACGCAAGCTGGGCCAGATATGCTATTTGAAACTGTACTTAGCATCTTAAGACTAAGAGCTATTGCCAGAAAGAAGCGATATTAATAATGAATAAATTTATTAAATTTATTGCTTTTGCTAAGAACTTAGCTGGCGTAAGTAGGCCTTTGTACTGTATAAGCTTGAGGTGCGAGCGTGTCTTAAACGTTAATATACGCTACCCATTTTAAGAAGGCCAATTAACCAACATTTCAAGTCATCGGCACATACATTAGTTAGAGTCAGATTGCTCTACTTAGTGCCGTGATAAGCTCCAAATGTGTCTCACTTTAGTAGCTGGATATGACAAGGAATGCTAGTCGTTAACTATAAACTGGAATTTTTATTATATTATGTTGATCACAGTCCGAGTAAATAAATCTCCGATGGAAAGTAAATTTACATTCCTCGGCACATGATGTCTTTAAACACATATAAAGGAGTCACCCATTATTAACCTCGGCAAGTAGCTGTAATGCTACGCCTTCAATGTCATGAGTATGACGTCATACTTCAAAAAATCGGGATTTCTTAAAAAAGGTGTTGAATTACTGGACCTCGTCACTCTTTCTTCAACCATAAACTAAGAGTAGTAGAGGTTCTCAACAATAAAATAATTGGATTTGTGTGTACTCTTTTATTCGTTTGACCAGGTCACAAATGCGACACTGTTGCCCGTAGGCCACAACTTGAGGAGATCCAACGTTATTGAAGGAACTTAACGCGCATTTCTCTCGCTCCCTTAAAGGCGTTGTCGAACAGCATCATACCACCCGTCCACATGGCTTCATTGAAGTTGATCCTCGCCGGGCTTGCTGAAAATGCGATCAGATGCCTGAACACCAAGGATCAATCACTAGGCACCCTAATCCCTAATGCTATACGAGTGGAGGGTTAGACAATTCCAAATGGGTACCGAATATAGTATATTACAGATGGAAATGAGCCATGCCAGCCTTTCGGCGCGACTGAGTCCACTCGAGGATCAGGTCAACTAGGGAAAAAATCTGATCAGACGTGTGATCCGCGTGCAAGTTGATCCTGACTCGCTCCTTGTCCTTGGGTACCACGGGGAAGTGAACAACAAGAACGCGAAACTTTGCATTGCACAGAAACTGTCCTAGAATTGCTGCTGCGCCATGAGGAGCAATAACAGGGATAACTGGTGACTTGACAGTATTTGTTTCAGGCTTCATTGGAATGGTGATGATACCGAGGTGCTGGCAGTCTGGCCATGATACATGCTTTTTGATAGCATCATAGAAGAGATCTATGTTGGACTGTATGACATCTCGTCTCTAATGTATTCAAATTAGCGAGTACACGTGATACTGGTGACCCTACAACATACCCTTTCACCTTCAATACTTGCTAAAATGCTATACCCAGCCTTGACTGCCGCCAGCGTGGTGAAGGTCGGTGCAGTGGAGAAAATGAGTCCACGGACGCAACTGAGCAGGACCTGCTTGCACTCTCTGCTTGACAAGACAACAGCTGTGCCATTGAGTAAGTATTTTATAGCCAAACAAAATTGTAGCTGGATTTGAAGTTTACCTCCAGAAGCCCCATGTGCTTTGCCAAACGTATGGACTCGAATAGAGAATTCTTTTTCCAGGCCCAAATGAGACACGAGTCCTGACCCCCAGGGGCCTACCAGTCCTGTCGAATGAGCCTCATCGATCACAAATACAGCATTCCCGTGGGGAAGCTGCTCTTTCACTTCCCTGACAATTGCCTCAAGGGGTGCCACATCGCCGTCCATACTATAGAAAGGCTCTAGTGCAACAAACACAAGAGCTAGGCCCGATCTAGCTCTTTCATGCTGATTTTTGGTGTCCAGCAGACGTTGGCGTAGACTTGCCAGGTCGTTGTGGGTAAAAGGGACAGCAGTTGCACGGCTCCTATACATTCCTTCTCGGATACTTGCGTGGACGAGGCTATCATACAGCACCACATCATGCGGCTGGGCAAGTGTCGAAAAGACAGCAACATTTGCTTCGTAGCCAGTGTTGAAGAACAAAGCACTGTCTGCTTTATGGAACTCGGCAATATGCTCTTCCAGTTGGAAAAGGTAATCGGTTGAGCCTTCACCCCAACGGGATGCCCTTCCGCCGAGGATAAAGTCGGGGTGCTTCCCAAGCTCTTTGAGGAATTCCTCTCGTAAAAGGCCAGAAGAGGATAAGGATAAAGTGTCATTCGAGCCAAAGTCAACCATGCCGGTTAGAGTACCCGGGGCTGGTGGTTCAAGCTGCCAGCCTCTTGTTTGCCGGTCCTTGAGGATTAGTTGCAAGTTCTGTTCAAGTGCATCTGGCTTTGACATGATGGATTTGCTTCTATGAAGTTTCAAAGAGAAAGCAAAGATGCAAATTCAGAACGATTTTCCTAATGTCTTAGGCGGAGCAATGGATGTTAAGGCAGCGGGAAAACCTACGCGCTTGATGTTGGTCTTTTGAGGCTTGCGTCGCTGGTTTACCTCCTTGTGAACATAACAGACTTTCCTACTGCATCACCTAGCGGTGAACCCGATAAGTTACCTGTTTGATTCCCTTGCAGCCCAAAGATGGCAAACACAATGCTTGCCAAGTCGACTGGAGGTAAACGAAGGCATTGTTCTGCCAACATCGTACGAGAGCATTGACAACGCATAACTCTTTGCAAGTAGCCAAGTTTGAGAACAATAGACTCTCCTGCAGGACTTGTACGGAAGCCGAAATATCTGGCGGTCTGTGTGTTGTGTAAGGGTTAGACCGACATCTCTCTCAAGGCATCCCGTGACGCTGTCAACTCCGTCGGTGTGGGCGCTGTGTGAAAACACGAACATCTCTCGCAAGATATTCCATGACACTATCGATGCCGTCGGTCTCGTGATGTGTTTAGAGGCATCACATATGGCGAGTCATATTGTCTTGTAGGACATGACTAGCCTGGGTTACTGGTCTTTTCATTGGTTATGCCGTCAAACTGCCGTCGTTGCTGCCCGCTTGCGAGTTCACTTTGTGGGTTGCATTGGCTGACGTTGCTGCAGGTTTGTGTTTGTTGATGGTTGACAATAACTTACCACGAATTGTCTAATGGGCCTGAAGGCTGCCAAACCGCTCTAGCGCTGCATTAGTCACTTGTCCTACAGGTTGTGTTTGTCTATGACCAACGACCAACAACCAGAACAAGAAGCTCTAACCCCGCCTGCAGTACCACGCTACTGATCTACGGCAGTCTCTCTTATGTCTCGTTGTAAAGAATAAGAAGTTCAACACGCGACATTGACGAATGGTTTAATAAGGACAAAGATTAACCTAGCATTTATTTTACGTCTTTCCGATTCAATTGCTACTTGCTGAAATCACAGCAATGCTGAACAATATTATTTCCCGGGGCACTACAGCTCCAGAAGCCATTGCGGTTGTTGACGGGTCTCGTTCTGTCTCTTATGGCGAACTCGTAAACTCAGCCAAAACTATTGCACAATTCCTACAGGAACGCGGCGTCAAATACGGCGAGGCTGTAGGGATCTTGTTCGATGTTGATCATCGTCAGGTTATCGCGCAGTTAGCCATTCTCGTGGCTGGTGCAACTTGTGTTCCAATCTCCCCTACAGCGCCATCTCATCGTATTGCAAGCATGCTGAGCGATTCCAATGCGCAGTTCGTCATTTGCGACGAGAATTCGACCTTCTCTTCTGAGGGTATCACTCTTCTCCATCTCAGCGATGGACTAGCCTCAGAAATATCCACCGATGCAACGGCGTACCCTGGTTCCTCGTGGAGTGAATCACATCGTACGCACATCCTGTTTACCTCTGGCTCAACTGGTAAACCTAAGGGTGTGCAGATCAGCAGCTCTGCCATTATGCACCTGTCAACCAGTACCCCAGTAACACCATTGTACCCCAAAGATCGGGTGGCTGCTTTCAACGACCCTGGTTTTGATCTCAGCCTTTTCGAAGTCTGGGTGACTCTGCTCAGCGGTGCCACTATCGTCATCATTCCAAAGGTGGTAGTAGTTGATTCTACCGTACTAAAGAGCTATCTCGAACGTCACAGCATCACCATCATGATTATGCCTGCTGCCCTTTTCCACATCATCGCCAAGTCATCGCCCGACTCTTTTCATAGTCTTCGACACCTTCTCACTGCAGTTGATGTTGCCAATAAGATAGCCATGCGCGCTGTTCTTGAGCACAGCCCTCCGCAGCATCTTTGGAACACGTATGGCCCGACTGAGTGCACCACCCTGGCGACTATGCAAGAGGTATATGTGAAAGAGACACTTTGTGATCGGATTGGTATTGGACATTCTATTGGCCAGATGAAGATTCTCCTCATAGATGAATCTCACCAGGTCATTCGCGATACAGAGCAGCGGGGCGAGATCTGCATTGCTGGACCTCAACAAACACTCGGGTATCTGAGTCAACAAACTCCCGATGAGTCGATATTCATCAAGTTCAGCACCCGAGTACTCAATGGTGCTATTGGGGACACGTACAATGACTATAGCGACCCTCACACTCGGTATTACCGGACTGGCGACGTGGCCGAATGGAGAGATGACGGCGGCCTAGATTTTATCGGACGCAGAGACAACCAATTGAAGCACGGGAGCTTTCGAGTGGAACTTGAAGAGATTGAGAGAAATCTCCTCGAAAGCGAACTTGTTCAATCTGTCATTGTCGTGAATCGGCCAGCACCAGATTCCGATGGTGTTGCGGTTCTAGTCGCGTTTGTCGTGCCCTATGACAATGCCACTACCGAAGCACAAGATCTGGTATATTTTGCCCGGAACACACTACCTCATTACATGGTTCCCGACAGGTTTGAAATCGTTGAACATCTTGCTGTGGACTCCACAGGCAAGATTGATCGTCGTGCCTTTTCCGAGGGCCTTGCTAAAGCGGGACCAACCACCCCCAGTTCGATCCTCACGAATGGGAATGATTCCGCTTCATCAAGAAAGGCTACGCTGAAGTCTATGTGGGAGTACATTCTGGGAGTTTCGCCTATCCAGGATGATGACGACTTCATGGCTCTGGGCGCCACCTCACTCCAAAACGCTGCTCTTATTGCTCGTATTAAGAAGCAGTTCGGACGCCTCATCTCCATGCATGACTTATACTGCCATTCGCGCTTTGCAAGCTTGCTTCATTTCCTCGAGAGTGATGCGAAGTCCATCACTGCGCCTAACGATGCGGATAAATGGATCAAGGACGTCGACATGGTGGATGACATCGAGGAGACGCCAAACTGGGAAGACCCAGACCAAGGTAAGATATTCTTGACTGGTGCGACTGGCTTCGTTGGTGCCTTTTTACTTGACGAGCTTCTGCGTCACCCAAATGTCAAACAGGTGGCTTGCCTTGTTCGTCGCCTTCAAGCCAATATGCAGAAATACGATCTATGGCCTGATGACTTTGCTTTGACTACCAAGATCATGGTATTGCCAGGGGATGTCACGAGTCGAGATCTCGGTCTTGGATCGGCCAAGTTTGACTGGCTTGCCAATTGGTCTAGCGCCATCTTTCACCTCGCTGCCAAGATCAATTTCTGTGACTCTTATCATGAGCACTACGATACCAACATCCTTGGAACTCGCAACATGCTCCGTCTTGCTGCACGAGGGCGACGGAAGACATTTCACTACGTGTCTAGCATCGATACATGGGGTCAGACAGGATACTTTCTAGGCACCAAGAGGGTCCTTGGAGACGAACCTCTAGGTCCCCATATACAAGGTGTGAGATTCGATGTCGGTTATTCCCAGAGCCAGTGGACGGCTGAGGGAATGGTACGACGCATGAGAGATCGTGGCTTCCCAATCGTTATTTATCGGCCCGGCTTCATCATTGGCCATTCTGTCACGGGAGCGAGTAATCCCAACGACCTTGTTTCGCGACTCATTTCCAGCTGCATCAAACTTGGTGCATGGCTCAAGATCGATCTCGATCCGGCTTATGTTACAGTTGACTATGTCGTCAAAGCCATGCTACACATCTCACGCTCAACAAAAAATATCGGGAGGTCATATTGCCTTGTCGCACCAAACATTGAAGATTCAGTGTCTGTGAACAAGACTTGCTCTCTTCTCTGTCAAGCTGGCTACAGAGTTGAACTCACAAACTACCCTAACTGGATTACACAATTATCTGAAAAGATACTTCCTGATGATCCTCTTGCGCCTGTCATGCCACTGTTGGAAGAAAAGGTATTGGGCAACTTTACAAGACTTGAGGTAAGCCAGCATTCTCCGATCTACGACTCGACAAATGCTATCAAGGCTCTTGCGGGTAGCGGTATTCATTATGTGGCACTGAACCCAGATATAATTAAGCGATTTATTGCATTCTGGAACAAGAAGGGGTTTTACTCAGTTTAACGAGGATAGATAGCTTGGGGATTAGCAAGTCAATCCCATCCATTCTTATCATAGTCACCTTGCAAGGGAATTTCACTTGGCAAAATATCTACAAGGCTGGTGGAGTCGATGCCAAACAGTGTCTAGCGTTGCGAATTCCAAGCGTGGCATTCACATCTTATGTATATCCAATTCCAATTGTCGTTATAGCGCCTTCTCTAGACAAGGCAGTAGTCAAGACGGCAAGCAACTGCAGTTATACTATGGTGTTTTCTGGATGCTAGTTATTGCATTAAGATATGATATAGGCTTTAAGTCTCTTGCAATCCCCAGATCTGGATAATATATCTTAGAAAGCTTAGATATAATTCTGCAGGGCGTTCCCATATCACCCTCATCTCAGAGAGGACTGTGAAAAGGACTTTCAAATTCCTTTGGGCATAATCAACGACCTTTCTATCCTGCGCTGTCATATTTAAACATTGCACAAGCGCGGCTCGAAGAATGTGATGCAGAGCAGAAGGTGGCAAATCTCTAGTCACCCCATCGCTAATTAACCTCCTCAAGATCTCGGCCACTTCATCGGCAGCGGTAGTTACACGTTCAAGTGGAGTGGTGCCATCATTGAACTTGTATGCCGAGGAACCATCAAGAAATGGCCGAAACAGATTGATTATAGCTGCACAGTATGCTATCCAGAACGCGGATTGCGGCAGTGATGGTGTACTGAATTTAGTGGTTTCCAGGTGCTTAATTTCGTGTCTAAATGCATTCATGGCGCCTAAGGCTTGAAATATCTGTGCCTCTCGCTGGGCGATATGTAGCTTTTCAAAGCCTGGCATATAGCTATTAAGAAGTAAGTACCAGATCAGAGGGAAACAGTTAAATATCTTACATGGCGTCGATATAAGTCTGGTTCAAACGTAGCAACTGACAGTTGCATCTAAAATACAGTGCTGAATGGTCATTGGAGCTGAGAAAACCGTTATCGGGGAGAGGTATGTTTTCGGCGTCCCATATGATAGCTCGTGGGATTCCGAGACCTGGTGTTGATGTTCTAGTTGAGGATGTTTGTCAGAAGTGATCTAGCAGATGAGAGGAATTGTAAGGGACGGTGGGGTTATACCGTTCGGCCAGTAATAAGGACCAGAAAGTCTTGATTTTGTCTTGGCGACTCATCCTACTTTCTGTCTCAGAGCCGGGGTTAAATAGACTTTCCAAGTAAAGATGCGTAGAAAGCCCCAAAGCCATATCTGGTATAATTAGCTGGCTTCACCAGAGATCAGATACAATTTGACATACATTGATATGCAAAGCCATCTGATCGATGAAACAAGGTTTGCTTGAACCAAGCAAGAATAGACGTCGCCTTAATAACATATACAGATGGTCTCAGGCTAAAGCACGACTGAGCCCGCATCTCAGCGTAGGCTAGCAACGCACTTTCTAAATCCGCTGAGATATTTAAGCAGTGGGCTGAGACAGAAAATATCGCACTATATAGAAACTGCAGTTCTTGATCATTCTCGGGGAATGAGGGATAAAATAAAACCCATGATGGGTCGACGAACAAGTGGTATATGTTGATGGAATTGAGGAAAAAGTCCATCATCCGGTTCTTCAGCTCCACCTGCTGACTGAACATCTGTACCAGGGTAAGAGCTCTATCCCTAGGCATTTGGAAAGAGGTTCTTGAGTTAGTTGCAAACATTTCGATTACTGAAGGCTCTGGAGTAGTGAACTTGCCAGGGCCCGAAAAGATTAACTTCTCGCCTGGCAAAGCCGACCATCTCCAGTTGAGGGAGGAGAAGTTCTCCAACGCAAGTTCGGACCTTTTTACACAAGACCGGCTGTTTGGTAGAAATCCGGGTAGTAAAAGGTCTGGGGAACCCTTAATTATTGCATGTGTCTGTTCTAGCGATGAACCAGTATGCATCCCTTTAATAATAGTTGAGAGATGCCGAACTTGAGCCTCAAGGGATTGAATGTAAGTGCCATCACGCCGTACAATACTACATGGGAGTACCTCAGTCAGCTGAGGATTTTGATGTCAGCATAACAAGACATAATTACCTAAATGGTTTCTGACGTAGCGTCCAGCTGCAGTCGGCTCCGCGCAATTTGCATGGAGAACATTGGGGACTTTGGCCATCGCACTAACAACCGTGACGTGTTAGTGAAAATCCAGATATAGGGGGGGGGGCATGACGAACCTTGCGTTTCTTTTGCCTGCATGGGATACATGCGGAATACACCCGCTCGGCTTTCTCCATGTTGGATGATTGGAATAGCCTGTCTTTGATGTCTTGGGCGTAGATAGCTCCAAGTCTGGTTTTTTTCCCATCGATGAGAGCATAAAGGAATGTGCTGTTGGCTGAAAAACAACGGTTTGTAAGAATAATTGTTGTGTGAGAGGAAGACGGAAATAGGAAGTAGCAGTAGCGGCGGATAAGTTTTATCCGCGGCATCGTCGGCGTGGGCCTCACTCCTACTTGTTCTAGTCTAGGCTCGGCCAAAAGCCTGATTTCAGCTACTAATTAGCCGGCGCCAGAAGAGGATCCACCAACTTCAACACTGAATACGTGAATGTCGAGTCAACATAGGCCCAAGCGCGGCTGATAAGCAGTAGTCCGAGATCCCGTTGAATTTTCATGATACGGGGCTCCTGATAGTCATCATCGCCACGCGGTATAAAATATGGGAAATTATTAACTCAAGCGGTTTCCCAAAATTAATATAAAGGAGCCGCTGTGGTAACATCACATTTAGCCCATAGCACACTTCTTTATTGCCTTTGCCTTAAGCATTTGTGTCTTATAAATCACTTATCGAGACCCCATAGCTTGATCAATCATGAGTCCCCTTAGCACCACAGACGTGCTAATTGTTGGAGCCGGTCCCATGGGCCTTCTGACTTCCATCGGTCTTGCCAAGCAAGGCGTTGACACGATAGTGCTGGGTGAGCTTAACCCGGAAATAAATATTTCCATCATTACTTGTGTCTCCTAACCACATGCAGACAAGCGAGAGCGCAACGTACAAGTTGCCGCTGGTCGCGCCACTACGCTCTATCCTCGCTCTCTGGAGTTACTCGAGCCCCTAGGTGTGACGGGCGACCTGCTTCAGAAGGGATTCGTGGCCCGAAGTAGCGTCAACTTCAAAAACGGCAACAGAGTCAACGAACGTGGCTGGAACGATATGTTTGATGCCGCCAAGCTTAGCTACCATGACTACCTTTTGAACATTCGTCAATGTAACTCTGAGGAGGTCTTTCTCTCTCACTATGAGAAATGTGGCAAGTCTGTCTGGTACGGCTGGAAATTAGTGGCTTACAGCATCGACACCTCTCTCAACGATGGATTCCATATCACTGCTACCCTTGAACATCCGACCAAGGGTCAAAGTCATGTTCGCAGGTATTTATCCCAGCCCGAGTGCCTTGAAGCGACTGCTAATTGGTAAAAGCAAATATCTGCTCGGTGCTGACGGCGGTGCGTCATCTGTGCGGCAACTAAGCGGTATCACTATGGACTTCCAATCGACCAGCTATGAATGGATTCGAATCGATGGGAAGATTTCAACAGATATGCCAGGCGAATGCCTCGGATTTGCCTCGATCGAAACAGAGCATCATGGGAACGTCTTATGGGTCAAGCTGGATGGAGACGCTCACCGCATCGGATATGCTTTGACCCCACATCTTCTGGCCAAGTATCCTAATGGCATTACGGAGACTGAAGCCGTCCAGGAAGCCATCGATTCTGTCAAGCCTTTTAAGCTGCATGTTGATAGACTTGACTGGTGGACACATTACAAGTAAGCAAGGGACCCTCTTTGGAGCCAATATTTCCCCGGGGGAGCTGGCTAACTCTCTGACAGGATTCGACAGGGCGTTACACAGTTGTTCCGAAAGGACAAGTATGTCCTGCTCGGTGGAGACGCTGCTCATATTCATTCATCCGGATTTGCCCAAGGCATGAATACTGGCATCCACGACGCCACTAACCTGGTCTGGAAGTTGGCTGGAGCCGTCAAAGGCTGGTACAAAGACTCAGTCCTCGACACGTACCATACGGAGCGACATGCAGCAGCGACACGACTGATCTCAATTGATACAGAAGCCTCGAGTGTCATTTCTGGTAACATCCCTGCACGATACGAGTCCCAGGGACTCACCGCCGATGAGATTTTGTGGAAAACCTGGACCGAAAACATCAGCTTCAACGTTGGGCTGGGTGTTTCGTATGCCAAGTCAGTCCTTAATCAAAATCCTCGTGATACTTGTCTTCAGACTGGCAAACGTTGTCCTGACGCCCTAATTCGTGGTCCGGGAATCAACGTCCCTCTGCGTCTCTACGATGCTCTTCTGCAGGACGGAACCCCTGGTCGTTGGAGTATCGTGGTCTTTGCCGGTAACACCGCCTTAACCAAGAATGGTTTCCAAACCGTTAGAGACTGTTTGGAGAGCGTTACAGACTCACATAAAGACTTGATTCGCCTTGCAACCATCATGGCTGGTTCTGCTGGTAGTGCTTGGTCCGCTCTCGGTGGCCCTGCTCTCGGTAATTGCTACTTTGATGGAGATGGAAGTGCCCATGCACAATATGGAATAGACCTGGCTGCAGGAGCCATCGTTGTCATTCGTCCTGATACTATCCTCAGCTTTGCAACAGGCTTGAGCGATGCTTCTAGTATAGCAGATTACTTTAGCCAGTTTCTCAATTAGGCTGAGATAATAATCTTATATCTGCGACATTATACCAAGTCTCTACTTAGCTCAACCATCCTGCAAACATAACATGTGTCAGGAAGCGCATTGTAACTTCTATCGCATATATTACAATGCTCCTGATGTACCTCTTTTATACATAGCCTAACTTACCTTTCACTTTATCACAAGCCATACCTTCATGGCTCATTATGAAAGATCACATACCGCACACTACCTTGTCTAAAATAGCTGCTTACTCCTATGTCTCTGCGGCTTGAAAACTGACCCAGTTCGTATCGTGACTCAAGATCTTCATGAGCCGAATATATTTCTCTGTAATCTCCGATTCAGCAAGCCAACAATGAGTCTCAGTATTACGACTAGATTTGACGGTCTCGCCGCTCGCCAGGCAATAGTTGACGCCTCATACTACATTATGTCTGCTCTCGATGAAAGCCATGTATACCTGAGCCGGTATGACATCAGACATCATGCTTACCATTAATAGTAAGGACTACTATGGATTCAATAACGCCAATGCACATAGCTTCGACGATATTGGAGCCATGCACACGACTCATTTCATTACCAATACCGGTATTCACATCGATGTTACAGGGCCATGGCAGTAACAGCGAAACTAACGGTGAACATACTCGTCCAGCATTATCTGCAGGGCTAGGGACTCATTTCGAGTCAGGGAAGACTAATTGGATGAAACAAGCAAGTTATGGTGTTGGTGAGGGATGGCAAAGACGGAATATGGAAGTTCAAGAAGTGGCACATGGAGGCCTTATGGAGGGAGAGGGACATGGGTTCTAAATCCAGATGCTTGAACTATAGCTTATTCTTGGAAGCTTATAACAGCATTGTGTCTGTTGCTTAGCTCTGGTTTCCACCTGCTGGGTATTTAATACTACTTCTCTCCAGTTCCTGTTGGTTTTTAACAGCTTCCTTAACATCATCCCAGCTGCCATCAGCTAACCAACAAGCTTGCAAGTCCAAGTCGCGCAGGGTCTCCGAGTGTCGAGCAACCAAGGACTTCAGCTCCATCACTGTAAAAGGTTGATTATGCAGGCTTAGAGACCGAAGCCGTGGCCACCAAAGGTTGGCTGGCAGAATATCATCTAAGGAAACAGTTGGCCGGATGTTGAGCGGAGGATAGCCAATAAACTCAACGTGCATATCCTCAAGATGAGGTGCACTCATCCATGACTGAGTGATAGAGCAGAGTGCAAGCATTTCGTGTTTAGGATTATTCTTGAGTTCATAGCTCCGCGCCTGGAAATCCACATACAGTGCTAGTTTAGTGGTTTGGGCGACTAATTTCTTTACTCCCGACTGTTGCGATGGTGATAGGTGCCAGGCTTGCATGCTAGGGGGAGGAACCAAACGGAGACGAATTATTCCAGGTCTCAGACCTTTGTCTGCAAGCTCGGAGCACAATGTTCCGATCATCTCAACCGGTGGAGTCGCAGTATGAATCGTCTTGAATGAGCCACACCATCTTGACTTGCGCAAGATAGGGCTGAAGTGTTGCAGTATTGTATGATCATATCCAGTATGAGCAAAGTCAGAAGCATCCAAATGTTCCATGCCTCCCATATTTCTTATATCGTTTAGCTCAAATGATACCAGGTTGGACAAGGAACTCAGAGCGGCGCATAGCCGAGTGATGTGGCTTCGGCCTTCTCGAATCTGCTGCTGATCATTGTATAATTCTTTGTACATATCATAAAGCTTGAGAAATAGCCTTTGGGTGGGCGTTGGTGATTCTTCGTCAACTTGGTCACTGAAAAGTTGTTCGAATTCAGGCTCTGTCCTCCAAGCCATATTTGACAGCCACCGGGATTGTTCTTGCGTGAGAGGATACTTATTCCGGTATGATCTCGACCTCTGCATGGTCTCTACATGTCGAAGCAGTCTGGCTTTGGCCTCGAGCATGAACAGTGGCCGATTGCAGGCTAATTCGGCTTCGTAGTAAGACGTGACTATGCGGACGCTTTGCACTGACTTGCTGAAAACAGGGTGGTTGCAAATATCCTCTAAACGATTAAAGGATTTCGAGGTAAGGCAAACAGAAACTTGGGTGAGCAGCAATGGCGATGCAGCATTGTTGAAGTAATGTGAAACTAAGCGGCACCCTTTAATCGAACATGGGCCATTTTTCTCGTTGCGCACGAAGAAAAGAATATTCCTCAGAACTTCTGAAGGGAGCGATTGAATGTCTGTTGCAGATGGCATTTTTGATAAAGTTGTTGGAGTGAGATTCTAGTAGAGGGAAATAGATGCAAAGTAGCCATTATGTCTGTTATAAGCTGCGGGGTCAAGGATCATCACTGGTTATGTACTACGAAGCATAAGCCTCAGTGATTGGTTGATTTGAATTGGGGCAAGAGCCTACATGAGTCACTTCACCGTGTTTGCTGCTACAGATCAACAAATACAGGGGTTTTAGTCGTGTCTATCAAGCATTCATTACAGATTAATACGTATTTCTAAATTATTGACAGGTCTTGGTGAAGGCATATTACAAGTGCTTGCATGCATTGTATTCTCCTTCAATATAACAGACAAACCCATCCTCGTTCAATGTCTCCAGAACCTATTAAAATGACGTCAGACATAGAACCCGGATACCTATTGCATCATCACATCAATCGTGTATTACCATGATAAACTTACTAAAATCCCCCTGCACCTTTCATTTTCATTACCATGCCATAAACACCTTTGACCAAGCCCATAACAGTCCCTGGGTTTCCCATGTATCCTTTTCCAGGCTTCCCCTCAGCATCCCTCCAAATGCCATCTTCAGCAACCCTACCAAACCTCTTTGTGTTCTGGTTCCTATCAATACATTCTCTCCACTTCTGACATATCTCCACGCTATCTACCATGAGATTGATCTCCTGACTGTGAAACCAAGATTGAGTGTCTTGATTACCACTTCCTTGGATTCCGACACTGCCATCGACGATCAAAAGCTTAATATGACAGGAGCGAGCTTTGAATGAGTGATGGATGGGATGGTCTTGGTCCTTTCCAACGTAGTTGTATATGTGCAAGAGTTTACGTTCAGGGCCATCTTTGCCGAGGGACGAGACGAGGTTCTGGGCGATTTGGTCATTTGTTCCGCCTTGCCCGGGGATCATTTCTCCTGGATCGTTGTAGCCAAAACATACATAATATGTGACTTCCACTCCACGCTTCAGTGCTTCTTTGAGCGCTGGAATCAACGGGGCAGCGTTCAAATCCGGCGTCTGAATGAAGATGTTTTGTTTGGCATTCCTGATCAATGATAGCCATGCTTCGTTTTGAGGCACGTGGACGCTTTTTGAGTCCATAGCCCCATATGGTGGCCGAGATACAAGTGCCATCGGGACTGGCTTCCCATCACCGATGGTAGAGATGTATGGAGTCATTTCGTCTCCCGCGTCAATTTCTGGTCCTGTAGGCTCGATTGGATGCTCAACTGCAAGATTTAGCTGGCGATTTGCTGCCTGGAGACGTGATTCTCCCTCTTTCAGGGCGTAACATGACTGCATGCGCCTGACCTCTCCCTCTATGTCACTATCGTAGTGAGGGCGATCGGGGAAATGCTCCGGTAGGGGTTTTTCATTGTCAGCTTGTATGGTAGTAAAGCCTTGAAGATGTGAGGCATGGTTTTCCATCGTAGTGGAACTATCGGCTGTGGGATGCAATCTGCCCTCAGTTTCTGGTGTCTGGAGACATGGAGGGTCTGGGTGAAGAGCATTTTGCCAAGTTATCAGAGCAGTGTCGTATATGCTATCGACTATTGGTCCTTCAACATGGACCATCATCTCGAGATTATCGTTGTCTTCGGTGTTGTTACTCATGACAGCAGCAATTTTGCGGTCCACGACGCAGAACTTGGCGTGCAGAGTACCCAAGAATATTCGATGCAAGCTGACCACCTCAAGGTCGACGTTTGGAATCTGCTCGGGCGAAGGCAAATCGATCGTCTTGGAGGTATACGACTTTGGTTTGACGAACTGATGCGGGTTTACAGCGTTGCATGGTCCTGGCTTGTCATACATGATCTTAGCCACCACTCGTCTCCCTGCCTTTCCGGCTCGCTTCGAGAGTTCGATCAGAGACCCTTTAACTAGAGCTTGCGCTACTGACGGTGCCCAGGAGCATGTAATGAAGAAAACTTCCTTCTCAGCCCGCACGATGAGATTCGAGCAGTGGCGCATGACATCGGCAAGGGGAGCAATGACTGTGAGAGGCATAGTTCCATGAGAGCCCATTAATGGCGGCGACACGACACCTGCCATTGGGTCTTCATTCAGGCACTGTAGAGAGTCGGAGAAGGCTTGGAGAAACAGCGGACTTGGGGTCGCCGGGCCCCAACGACCGCATTGGAGGGCTGCTTCGATGGCATTTTCACTTTTCTCCGTGCCTTCTTTGGCTGAGATTTTGTGATGCAGTCCGTGCTCGTGATGACCATATAGCTTTTTGATGGCATTTCCTGGTGTCTGGCTTGGATCGCTTGCCAAGACGGAGCTCACCGTTTCTTTTACTTGGCATAAGTCGTAGACGTGTTGCGAAACCATTTCGACAGTTGCTACTTTTTTGACATGAAAACAAATGGCAGAGTCATTCACTGATGGCCACGGTCTCGTCAGAACTATTTAACTAGCCCAATTGTACAAACGTCATTTGGTCAAGGTTGCACACTCCTCAAAGCTATACTTCCCGTTTCTTACCCAGCTTTTGTCTTATTCCCTGGCTAGTGGAGGTGACATCGCCTAGGCTTACGTACCTTTGTGCAGAATTCCTGATTTAAATGGGCACGTAGTACCTTGGAAACAGAGCTCTTGGCTATATGACAGCATGTAGCTTCTGCTCCGCCGCAAAGGTCTAGCTCAAAGCTAAACCCGGGATTGCGTGCCGAGACTAGTTACGGCACACAACTTCCGGCCGGGTTAACCGGAAATACAGCAAAGAATGGTCATGACAACTCGTCGTCATGCCACTATGTTGAATGTCGACATCAGAGTTGCGGTTTTGTTATTGGCGATTGAAACAATATGAAAGGGGACACGGTATATTGTATATTACATATGAAATACCATTTTAGGGATAATAATTCCCACCTATAACTTCGAGATATTGCTGCACCAGACCAATCTGTGTTATGATTGGCAAATTGTAACTTTTGATCCACAACCCGGCATTACAATTTTTCCGTTTCTAAACGATTAAATCCAAACTCAGAAGGCGCGCAGATTGAGTCAGCTTTATGGGGCTAGCATAGTTAGTCGAGCTGATTCGCTACTGAATAATTTTAGATTGGCTTCGCTTCTTCTGTCAGACTACAGCCAATTGTTATGCCTCGCTTAAGCTGGGTGGACCACTTAGCTGGGCGAATTCTGGTGGTTTTCCTTCCAGACCTACCCGGTATTGCAACACAAATTGTTGAAATGGAAGCTTCTTGCGTTGCACATAATGAAATTCAATGTTTACAAGTCTCAAGGAACGAATCTTTAGCTTTGGTTTTGTTCCTGAGGATATACAGAGTGATCTCGCCGTCCAACTTAGCATTTCTCGCGTGTCTGCTTTTATGTCGTATTCCAGAAATTGTTGCACACAAACTCTTGAGTTTTTTTGCAGTGTAATTCCAATCTGTAAATTCACCACAATCGCACTATTATAAATAAATGAGTAGCATTTAAACCAGACCTATAAAATTGAAGTCCATAGTGACGCATCCAAGTCCCAAAGCATCGGAACTGGATAAGGCATTGTCTGCTCAAAGGCATCCAGGTTGAACTCAAACATGTTGTCAGTATGGTGGGTCTGGTGAATTTCTTGCTGGTTGGCATTCGAGGTACGTTGAAGAGCAGGAGATTCTACATCAATAGAATCAACTAGTTGTGCATTCAAAGATTGCACGGCGTAGTGAGCTTTTCTGTATAGTTCTTGGCAGACCTTTTGGACTTGGGTGAGGTATGTATTGCCGCCATATGCCTCGTCTAGTATTTTGAAGATCTGCATGACGTCACCGACTAAACGCATGTCATTCGCCGCAGCCTCGTTCACGGGGTTCCGAATTGCCATGATGCAGAGAATAACAACAGCGCTCATAGGTATTGGAACGATGTCCCTTCAGCCAATTAGTCATTGATCAAAGCTGTGTCCTTATGGAACTTACCAGTGGAAGCTCTTCCATGTGACTGGTATAAGCATGCTTAGCTCAATGATGCATCGGGACGCGTTGAGGCAATTTTCTATGGAGTCTCTCATCTTCCCAGGGAGGACTGATAATTCCGGGTGATTCGGCGATACCCAATAAGTCAAGCTGTGCGCGCGGCTCACAACGATGACGGCATTGTAGTAGGAAAAGTACAACCGCATCAACCCATAATGCTCGCACCTCCTAGTAGAATCATCAGTGAGAGACGGCGCAAATTCAGTACGCCAATTCTCCAGCTTCTGTAGCAAGTCCGCCACCGAATCTGCAATGCCATTCGGTGGACCTTTGCCTGAATGTAGATCTTGGTAAATCGCACTCTGAATCACGGCAAGTTGTATCTGACCTTTGAAGAGGTTTACTTCATGCCCCTCAACAGTCTTGATGATTTCCGTTTCATCCAAGGAGCGCACTGGTGGGTCAACGTAGGCAGCGTTGAGATCGTGACAAGGGGGCCTTCCAGTTCGCAGACACAGTTCCCGGTCTAGACAAATCGCGATCCAAAAGACCTTCTTTCTCATACTCCCTTCTGCTGGACTTACAGACGGGTCCTGGCTCTCGACATGTATGCCTATTGAATGTGCAAGACGCACAGCGCAACCAACGAGCATGAAGCTGGGCTGCGGGTTTGGTGTTCCGATAAAGAACCAGGCAATGGCTAGCAGAGCTTGGACAGAAAACAATTGTGTACTACGCATGAGAACATCCCATGTTCCGGCAAGTGCATTTGATGCATAGGCCCAGGCTCGATCCTCTGCTTCTACCGATTGAGCTGCCTCCGCCCGACGACGCTGTGCGAGTGCAAGAACAGAGTTGAGCGAAACCCACCACGCTGGACTCTCAGTGCATGTGCCCGAGTACTGTTGGCCTAGTAAACACATAAATGCTGGTGCATTGAAGCATGGGAAGACTGGGTGTTCATGAGTGAAGAATTCGCTGACAAGGGAAAATGCCTCTGTCCAAGAGGGAAGAGGCTTCAGGACTCGCTTTGTGAACAGAGGCTCGACAGACGGGTGTGTCCATTTGGACCACGATTCTGGCGTATGCTGTCCTGATTTGCGTGGAGTAGCGGTGGACACCAGGGATATACCCGATGGCGGACCTGTCGATATATTGAATAAGCTCATGAATATTCAAGCAACTATGCAAACCTACCAAAGTAGCGCATATCTTCATTACCACCAACTATCGTCTCCCTAGGGCTTGTATCTGTCGCTGTCAAGGTCTGACCGGGGCTTGGCTCTGTAAAGCTGTGAAGCTCATGATGGGCTTCAATATGTTGCTGAGGATGAGGGACCGTTCGGGTGACTACAGAGTCTGACAACAAGGTTGAAGAAGCATTGACTACTTGAAGACAAACTCCTTCAATTGGATCACCTGTCGAGCTTCGAGATGATATTTTAGATCGCCGTTGACGCGGGTCGGGCTTGTCAACATCTGCATAGTGGCAGTCATTCCCGCAACCCCGACAACGTCCACAAACTGGCCGGGTCCCGTCACATCGGACCTTGCCTTTTCGACAATGATCGCATGCCTAGCACCGCGGAATTAGTCGACAATCGTACTCTACCATCACAGCGAATGATAAATACCTTTGCAAGGCGACGTCGACGGTCGCCGCGGTTGTTCATTTTCCGGAGTTTAGAAGTCCATAAACAAGAATTCCGGTTTATGAGGGATGGAATACCCATTTTACGACCCATGACCACTGTAAACTTTAATTCTGATAGGGCTTGTTTTGTGCCTCGGCTTCTATTCGTTAGTGCGCAAAACTCCGAGACTTTCGTGTCATAGTGTACCAAAACTCCGGCCGGGTCCACCAAACGGGACAAGGGAATTCCTGTATGTGAATTTCCATTAGATAGATCTAAAGTGTGAGAGAATCGAGGGCGGGCGAAGAAAATGAGGCGATTTCTATTTATGTAGCTAGGAAGAGTCCGCAGGTAAGCGAAATATGGAATGGGTGCAGCACAAGACCATGGCGAGATGGATTCTAGATAATATATATTAATGGGGTCTAGATGTGGCTGCGTTGCAAGATAGAGACAGGCGCCTCAACAACCCTATCCCTGAAGTAATCAATGAAACCCTTTCCGAACCCATCCAACCGCTTTGAGCTGCTGACTCCACGGCCGAGGATACCATATACAACAAAGTGCACAGCGAAGATCTTGGGAAACTCAACACGCTCAATGGAAAACTCTGGGCGCCAGTCTTCTCCCAAAAGCTCCTGTACCTTGGCTCGAGACATGTACGAGCGCAGCCAGTCCCACTTGGCCTGAGTGTCAACAAACAGCCCAAAGTTCAAATTGGCACCCTTGTCCCCAGAACGGCCGAGGGCGATACTGCCCAATCGCACTTCGAGAACTCCTCCGTCAAGAGGGGTTGGTAATTTGGTGTCATAAGACGCCCTTTCTCTCATAATCTCAAACCGAGGAGGAGACGTAGTATTGAAAGATTTCGTGGTGCCAGTTCCGTCTACAAAATGGAACTTCTCTTCAAGTTCAGCTTGGGGCCAAAGAGCTGGATAATATGCCAGATATGGACGAGGCATAGCAGAGCGGAAGTCCAAAGAGCTGTGGAATCCTACCTGCAAGTTAGAAAACATGACATTATTTCCACTCGTCGGATAGGCTAACCTGAGTAATGCCTCAATGAGATGTTTCCAATGGCCATCATAATTGCCTGAAGCGCTTCTGCCTTGGTTGACTGAGCGAAAATGCGGAGATACACGGTACCGCTGTTTTGGTTCTCAGGATTCACAGCTGGAACACCAATCCTCTGGAACTCGAGGAAGTCGAGATGACTGAGCTTCTCTTCACCAAGATGAAAACGAACTTGTTTCTCAAGAAGGGCAAACTTTTGCTCAAAGTTGTGGCCCGTTGCGTTGAACAAGGCCTGCATTTCGTAGCCTCCTTTGTAAAAGAGTGCGAGCTTCGTGGTATCTGGTGGTGGCGCCCCGCGAACTCCGTGAACACGAACTCTTTTATTCAAGTTAGCGACGCTGGCACGATTCGGGGCATCGCATACCTGTCTTGACCAAGTTGTTCCATCTCAATATCTTCGAGGTGGGCTTTCACATCACTGTTAATGTAAACATCGCCCTGCAACTCATACACGAGTTGAGCCTTGCACGTATCAACCGTGACCATGCCGCCTGTGCCCTCATGCTTCGTGATGACACAAGAGCCGTCTTGCGCAATCTCAGCAATCGGGAAACCCGGGTCAACAAAGCTCTCAAGATCAAAAGAGTCGAAGTCTGCAAAGTTACCGCCGGTGACATAGGCTGAGCACTCAATCAAGTGTCCTGCGACCAAGGCACCAGCCAGTTCATCGTAGTTAGTGCTTCTCCACGACCACCAGTACCATGCGCAGGCGATAACGGGGCTGGCATCAGAAGCTCGGCCGCATATGATGATGTCGGCACCGTTTTGAAATGCTTCATATATGGCGTGGGCACCGAGATAGGCATTGGCAGACACTATTTCCCGAGGGTCATCACCACCTTTGGCGAATATATAAGTCTCGGGAGTGAGGGTGACATGATCGTTCAAAGAATCAAGATGAGCCAGTGCGTTTTCTCGGTTTTGCGGCATGTGTTTGCCGAGCTTGGGAAGCACGTTATCACCAGAAACATAGGCTACCTTGAGATCGTAGCCCTTTTCGGCAACCTGGCAACAGTTTAGCCCAAGGCATTAATAAAAAGGCTATAAGAAAGTCTTACCAAAGCTGCTACTTTCACAGCTAGACCTTCAGGATTGAGTGCTCCACCGTTGATGGCAACTTTGATCCGCTTCTTTGAGATGGCATCGATCGAAAGTTCAAGCCCTTTCAATGCAGTAGCCTCGTAACCTGGATGTTGGCCTTTCGCATATGCCTCTGCATTATTAGCCATGTTGACCTCTAATTCTCGTTAGCAACGCAGGCTTTCTAAGTCTCGAGACCACAAGGCTTACCAGCAAGGTAGTCACCGGTGATGAAGTCGACATCTCCCAACGTAGCCTGCTTATACATCTCAATGGCGGGATCTCCTACGTAATCAACGGTCAGAGATATCTCGGCTATGTGTGACTTGTCGTACCATGGTAACCGGAACAATTAGCCACTCGTACAGACCTGATGCCAAATTCTCCAGCGCGCCATTCGCTGTTAGAAGCCATGGTGATTTTTGTCTCTGAACTACTTGTGCGAGGAAGTATGGTGTATTGTATTGTGTTGTCACCAGGCCTGCTCGAAGGGGGAGGGTTAAGAGGCGCTGAGTGTAAGTGATCTTTATATCACCCCGCAATGTCGGATGCTACAGTTCACAAGTCTCATACCCGAGACAACCGACAATCAGTACTCCGTACATGAGTATGTCCGTCAATTTATTTGGCGACATCATTGTTCCTACGTTTCAGTTCGCCGCGTTCCGGAGCCGCTATCAGAACTCCGGTGCAAGACTCCGGGAGTCGAATCAAGCCCCAAAACTCCGGAGGGACCCGCTAAGCGTTGCAAAGACATCATTGACTTGAAAGACAGTAGAATATGTTCGGTTTCAGTTTGCCGAGAGGGTTACTTAAACCCCCGGTTGCTACGTTGAATGTAGCATTCATTGACAACATCTGTTTTGCTGACCTGCATCAACCTTGAGTTTATTAAACCTTGTACAACGTCCTTCCCCAGAAACCGCCACTCACTCATCGACAACATGTCGAATTACTCCATTCTCACCGAAGCTACTCGAATTCTGAACGAAGTTCTCCTTCAGGATCCCAGATTACAGCTTCCAGACTCTTTTGTCAAAGCCGCTGAGAAAGTCAAGTTTGTTGGAGAAGACGACCAACCTTTCATCCTCACACCTCTCAAGATCACCGAGTCGAGTGCAGCCCTCAATGGCCTCGTGGCTACAGCTGCAAATGTGGTCGCAGCCGAGCGCTACGACATCAACTACCAGAATGTTGAAATCAACACGGACCTTGCAACGCTTTTTCTTGAATCAGTGCTGCTACCCACCATTGGGGGCAAGCACTTTACGCAGAACACCAAAATGCTAGCAGAGCTTGCCAAGATGGACCTCCATCAGATGAGCAAGCCAGTCAGGCGATATGCGACAAATGTGTATCGCACCAAGGATGGAAGATGGTATCACCTGCATGGGTCTATGAATGCTTTGCCTACAATGGAGATGTTGGGTGTCGAGGACTGTGACATTAGCACTGAAGAAGCTTTCGAGACCTATGTGAAAAAGGTTGCTCAATGGGACTCAAGCGATATTGAGAAAGTCGCAAATGAAAAGTACAAGCAAGCTGGCGTCATTTGCTATACGCCCGATGAGTTCTTCGCAAGCGAGCATGGTAAAATCGTGTCGGAAGAACCCTTATGGACATCGACTCGCGTCCCAGCACCGAAGAAACCTTGGCCCGAAGCCAAAGTCAGTCGGAGCTATATTCCGCTCGCCGGCATCAGAGTATTGGATTTATCTCGTGTCATCGCAGCTCCAGCAGTATCCAAGATCCTCAGTGTTCTCGGCGCCGATGTCATCCGTGTCTCGTGCAGCAGGTTACCCGAGTATGCGGCAACAATGCCGGATCTTCAGACTGGCAAGAGAGACGTTGATATCGATCTTAAGACAACTGAGGGACGACAAACACTTTCTGAGCTTATTAAAGACGCTGATGTTCTTGTTGATGGGTACCGTCCTGGTGCCTTGGCGAAGCTGGGCTTTGACTCCAGGTCTTTGCGTGAGTTGAGCCCAAGTCTGATCTATATGAGGGAGAATTGCTATGGTTTCAAAGGGCCGCTGTCGTACCGGTCGGGATGGCAGCAGATTAGCGACTGTTTGGTTGGACTATCATACTTACAGGGCAAATTTCTTGGTCTTGACGAGGCTGTTGTTCCACTTTTCCGTAAGTTCACCGTTTTGTCAAACCTCAAGGTCTCATTTCTGACATTGCATCAGCCAACTCGGACTATCAGACTGGATTAGTCGGAGCCGCGGCTGCCATCCAAGCATTGTTAGCCCGAACCCAAGAAGACGTCACCTTTGACATCGACATCAGCCTCACGCAGTACAACATCTGGTATTATCGTCTCGGCTCGTACACCGAGGACCAGCAGAAGGCTCTTAGAAGCCGTGACCTGCAGTTCAGCCCTCGCCATTTCGATGATATGAGTGCGCTCGTTGGAAAGACACATCAGTCGTTGCAAAAGATTCGCCCCGAGATATTTAAGCACCCCGAGTACTTCTGGGACATGAGTGGCAAGGAATACGGATTGGATGAGGACTTCAAAGTGCTGGCACCTGCATTCAAGTTCGAGAAGTCGAGCATTGGTTGGGATGTTCCGACCGGACGAAGAGGGCGGTCGAAGGCTGAGTGGGTAGAATGAGCATGCCAGGCGCTAGAGAGATGTTTGGATATCACGAGCGTCCTTGAGAGACGATACAGTAGATCGGACAGAATTGGGGAACATAACCGTGCTGAGATGGCCGAGAGCCATGCACTTGTGGCTCCGTCGGAGTGGTTATCAAGACAAGATATAAGACCCGCGGGCCCCGATCTGCAGCCTGCCAATTCGAGACTGCACAGGTTCTACCAATGAATGCTCATGTTGTTACCAAGAGTCCTCTAGTTATGGAACGGAGCCTCGGGCAAGGTCAGGATAATTCATGTGGGTCGCCACCTGGACCATGACGCCACTCAAGCCAACCGAGGCTCCGCGTGAAACTGTAGAGTTTATGCTGAAAAAGGCAAAGTAGAGACAGAGCCTCTTGAGACGACTTCCTTATGAGTACTAGACTTCAAAGATTGCGGGGTATGAAAGCGCCTTTGATTTGCTCCTCCTCAATCGAGTTAGTCATTTAGTAAAGTATATCTACCTCTTTCGATCTCATGATCCTTCAGCTCAATCATCATTCGAATACCAAAGCTACAGTCAAGATGTCTCAACTCTGGGCCAACGTAGTCGCTACATATGATCCCTTTACCATCGAGTTCGTGGGCAGCTGCCTCGTTCAAATCCTTTTCTGGTGGATTCCGTCAGCCGTTTTCGTTCTCCTTGATCGTGTTGCCCCAAGCTTTGCTGCGAGACACAAGATACAACCCCCACCAAAACAGCCCAAAGCCTCTGAGATATTGGATTCTGTCGTGATATCCTTGAGGAATCAGCTCATAGTCATTGGACTGCAATTGTCCCTAGCGTTTCTGGCAACACAGCGGAATATGCCACCAACATTCCAGGTCACAGCCTCACTACCATCTGCGACAAGCTTCGTAAGCGACTTTGCCATCTGCTTAGTTGCTCGAGAGGTCCTTTTCTACTATTCCCATCGACTGTTCCACATACCATACCTCTATCGTCGCGTCCACAAAATCCACCACAAGTTCACAGCACCAGTCGCCTTCGCCTCGCAGTATGCCCATCCCGTCGAGCATATTGTAGCCAACACGATCCCTATAGTCCTTCCGCCAATACTGCTCAGAACTCACATCTTGACCATGTGGGCGTTTGTAGCTTGGCAGCTTATTGAGACTGCGACTGTTCACAGCGGCTTCGACTTCTTTGGAGGGGCAGCTTATCGTCATGATCGTCATCATGAGCGTTTTGACGTCCACTTTGGAGGAATGCCTTGGCTGGACTGGCTTCATAGCACCGACGAACGAAAGAGGCTGGAGAAGAAGAATAAATGATTCTTTTATGATAGAACTATCTCTCCAAGATCTACATCCTGGAAACGAAGAATCAAGCTATGTATTTTGCCCATGTCAGATACCCCTTGAGATCGGTGTGAATGAGTATCGCCAAATGAGTGATGGGGATTGACACCGCGTTCGAATTGGCTACGGAACAGATTGGCGAGACACCAATATTCATCTGCATGAAGAAAGAACCCGAGCTTTCTCTGAGATTTGTTTGCTTCCACGGAGATGTAGTTGTCGGAGGTTGAGAATAAGTTACGACTGGACCAAACTCGAAACCAGTTACTCAGCCCTCGTGTAATAGGCAAGGATCTTGACCTTGGGTCTGGTCCATTCTGGTGATGGTATATAAGATTGTGGAAGGCTGGAATGTGTTAGTAAGACTGTTGCTGTTTTATTGTCATGTAACTTACCACTAGCAATAGCAAACAGATTCAATGGACTTGTCGTCTCGAAGACTTCACATCCACTAGTACCAACACCCTCACCCATAATCATGGTAATAGACTGAGCCAACGTGACCTTGCTGCACGCCAGTGATCTCTGTGCAGCAGCTTGGGTGCACATGAACCATGTCTCGGCATCTGGAGCATTAAAATGCTCATCCTGAGCCGCGAGGCCAAATTGCAATTCATCGATTACCATCCGGGGACTCATATCGTAGAATATCACGAATGCAGAGTCAAGAAGGAAGGTATATAAGAGGGTACGGATTAATTCCTCTCGCAATCCAAACGCTGTCCAGTGGTCATGGAGGCTGCGTGAAGCAAGGGATTCTTCCTTGCTTGTTCCAACCATCGCGAAGGGATACAGGGTGCGGGAAACGAAGACGATGTCAGGAAACCGCGTCCTTCGTGCTCTGAGTCTCATTTTTGTGTCACCCTCCCAATTCATGAGAA
The DNA here is from genome assembly GCF_900067095.1 of Fusarium proliferatum ET1. Lineage (NCBI taxonomy): Eukaryota > Fungi > Ascomycota > Sordariomycetes > Hypocreales > Nectriaceae > Fusarium > Fusarium proliferatum. The sequence goes on along the minus strand of NW_022194796.1, from coordinate 2,655,723 downwards.
GAAGGATACCATAAGCCGCCTGCAATATGTCAAGGCGTTGACGAACCTGAGAATCCTGGCTGTCATCGTCTGTTTGAGCAATACTGTCTTCAATGAAATCCGGGTCCTGGAAGATCCAGTTCTCGACTGTCTCGAGCCACATCATTGCTTGATCATGGTACTTTCTGTCGGGACTCAAAGAGGCACCGATCAGTGACAGAGCCGCTATCAACTTGGGAGACTTTGCAGTGGGGTCAAATGTAGGTCTATGGAAGACGGGCCAGTTTGGATGCCAGGCTTGAAAGAACAAAGCCAAGAACAGCTCAACATTTCTTGGAGAAAAGAATCTTGAACAGGACAGTTTTCCTGAGTTAGACCAGTTTAGATCAGATACTTGAGATGATGCTTCAAAGGCACCTCTGACAATCTGTTCACATATGTTTGCCAATGAGTATTGTCCTGTCAGCCTTTGCTGGTGTTGGGGCTGTGTCTGTTGGCCTATAGTTACCAAAGGCGATACGACCGGGATTCCAGCAATGGCTACTGATTCGAGAGAGGGCTGGCTACCATATTGTAGGAGGCCAGAATGAGTCTTTGCCCTGGCGAAGATATTGTCGCAGTTGAACGAGTTGGCCAGACCATGGGAGGAAGTAAGTCTAGCAAGAAAGCGGAGACGCATACGAGGAAAGGTCGGCTTGGGTGTCACAAGCGACAGCGATGGGCTATCATGGGAGACAGGCCATTCATCTTGTGGTAGATATGAGCCAGATTGTGATCTCAGACTGGAATTTACATTCAACTTGGAACCGGGTTGAGACTGCGTAAGTAGGACGGGATAGAACGAGGTAACCGTCGTCGAGTCAGGAATCCAGTCTTGTTGCGATAGGAAGAATGAACCATCTACCTGCAGGTCCTGTTCTGATAGAATCTCGTACGTTTTCTGGTCTTTTGCCCCCTCTAGTGAGGATATCAAATCATTCCTCCTTGGTGTTTGGATATAAGTGCAATCGCGATTCTGCTCCGCGCAAGCCTTGCAAGGTTGGGATCCCTTGCATTTCCTTTTTAACTTGACGCATCTTTCACAAGCATTTTGTGGTCTCCCTCGCTTCTTCTGGTCCAGGGATGGAGGCGGTAAACCTGATCTGAGTCGTCTGTCACACGTTCTCCAATGACGAAGGAGTGCGTCCCTGAAGACTTTCCATGAGCTATTGAAACCCAAGAAGGAATGATCAAGTATAGACTAACCGTCGATTGAATCCACGACTGCAGTATTGGCATTGGTAAGACCTTTCATCTGTGTCTGAGCCCTCGTTGCTTCAGTATCGACATTCTAGAACGAGGTTGCAGCAAGCTTACGCGACAGATAATGCCGATTGAGGTGGTCTTGATGCAATATTGTCTGTGAGTACTACATGCCGTCAAACGCCTAGATTTTGAATATCATACCTGACTTTGTAAACCCGGCAGAACAGATAGGACAGCAATGTTGCGGCTGTTGATCAGACATGGTGTTGACCGAGGTCATCAGGTCGGGCTAGGGAACTTGGACGGCAGTACAAATTGAGAGACATAAGCGATGCAACCTAGCAAATACAGTGATGGAGAAGTCATGGGCCACAAAGTCCACAGTCGATAGCAGAGATGAGCCTGAACAAACTAGACTGCTGAATTTGACGCGCCTAAGCAACCAAAAGCTGGTCACGATGAACACGTGGAGGCGGGAAATCTGCCACCCCCGCAGGAGAGATCGGCATCCCGCCTCATCCCCACGATCTAGTCTAGATCCAGATATCGAAACCCCGCAAAAGCACAGCCGCTCGGTTTCTAGTGAGAAGCATTTCGGCATTTGTTCGCGGCATCCGGGACTTGGAGGAATAATACCTTAACTGCCATTAATCGCACGCCTTCCACTTGAAATTATTAATCTTCGACCGTCACCGATTTTCAACTCAAGCCAGTGACAAATTCCCTTCGCGTGTTACGCGGAGTCCAAACAACCCTAAATTATATCTCCATAGCACTACGTGATTATGGGAGACGTGACAGCTGAGGAGCCCTACCATCGGGTCGCTACCGTGGTAGTAAGTAAAAGCGTGACATCAAGTGTTTGGTTCATCATCGACTAACAATAAAGAAGCGCTCAAATGAAGGCTTCCAGTTCAAGATCAACTCAGTTCCAATCCCCAAACTTCAACCATGGGAAGTGCTAGTTAAGCTCTCCGCTACCGGTGTCTGCGGCACTGATATGGCCCTTGCAGGTGGCTACCTCGGACCATGCTGTGAGGTTCTTGGCCATGAGGGCGTGGGCCGCGTTGTACAAGTTGGCTCTGGAGTAGACCCCAACTCTGTCATGATTGGCGATCGAGTTGGTATTGCTTGGGTCAGGGACGTCTGTGGTCGATGCAATTGTTGTCGTGAACCCGGTGGTGAGGTCCGTTGTCTGGAGCAGCAGAATTCAGGACGGAAGTGGGATGGAACCTTTGCAGAACACTGCATTGTACCAAGTCGCTATGTGCTGACTATTCCTGAGTCGGAGGAGCTGCCAGATGAACTGGTTGCGCCGACATTGTGTGGTGGCGTTACTGCGTATAAAGCACTCAAGGCTTGTGGAGCGACACCAGGAGAATGGGTTGCTATTGTCGGAGCTGGCGGCGGTGTTGGGGGTTTGGGGATCCAGTATGCAAAAGCCATGGGATTCCGCGTTGCGGCTGTTGATATCGGGCCTGCAAAAGAGTCATGTATCAAGATGGGAGCCGACGTATACTTTGACGGAGCATCGCCTGATACACCGGCCGAACTCAGGAAGCTTACCCCTAATGAAGCTGGAGCCAAGGCCGTCATCGTCACTGCAGGATCAGGTCGAGCATATCAGAGCGCCCTTGATCTTGTTGCAGTGTTTGGCACTTTGGTCTGCGTTGGCATTCCTCCGCCAGACCAAGCGATGAGTCTTCATCCGTTGACTCTCATTGACCGTGGCATCAATCTGCTGGGAACATTAGTGGGAACACGAACTGAAACACTCGAAGCTCTGGAGTTCGTGCGAAGAGGCGTGGTTAAACCTGTCGTGGAGTCGGTGAATTTTGATCAGCTCGACGATTTGGTCAATCAATTCTCAAAGACATCTGGAAAATTGGTCATACAATTTCCATCCTAGGTTTCATTCTCTGTTCTCTTGTAGCTTCGAGGTTGTTATACAAGTCGATTAGAAGATCTTATAGACAGCAAATACCAGTCAATTCTTATTAAAAGTAAATAGTTCTATAAGTTTTTCGGTTGTAGCTCATATCATCACCGCTGCCAATGCTCTATAATGATCTGATATGATCCCAAATTGAGACAAGCAATAAATGATAAATCTCACCAGATCAACCAAAGAACGTTTAACACGTTGCATGTATTTTTCTTTTTGAAGATAAGACGCATCCCGAGTAGATCTTTACCAGTTCACGCCAAAGGATACTAAAAAGTCCGGTGTCAGGATGGGACCATATGCACATATCGGACAATTCCCCACCTCCACCTCGATGCTGTGTAACCTGACGTCGGCTGAACGGGAAAATACCCACCATTACCCAGCCAAGCACAAAGGTTCACCAATATCGAAAGCGTGGCTACTGAGCACGGGAACTTCTATTTAAGGCCTGCCAGAGTCGCACTTGGGTTGACTTAGTACATCATGTAAAGAATCGTTATAATATCACCATCAGGATGACTACTGTTAACCCTCTTGTTCTGCCGCCTGGCATCGCACCATCTGTTTTCCATCAATTCATATCAGAAGTCACTGAAGTTACGACCGCTGAAAATGTTATCATCATATCCAACCCTGACCAGTTGGACAAGCAGGACTACCGCGACCCCAGCAAGATGCACGACATGTTTGACATAACCTCGAAGCAGCATTTTGTCTCCTCAGCTGTCGTCACTCCCCGCGACGTAGCCGAGGTCCAAGCCATCGTCAAGCTGTGCAACAAGTTTGAGATTCCCCTTTGGCCATTCTCCATTGGCCGAAATGTTGGGTACGGTGGTGCTGCTCCCCGTGTCCCAGGATCGATTGGTCTTGATCTTGGGAAGCATATGAACAAGATCTTGAAGGTTGATGTTGACGGCGCTTATGCTCTGGTCGAACCTGGAGTTACATATGCAGATCTTCATCAGTACTTGGTGGACAACAACCTTCGTGACAAACTGTGGATTGATGTTCCTGATCTTGGCGGCGGATCCGTGCTTGGAAACACTACAGAGAGGGGAGTTGGCTATACTCCATATGGTAAGTAATCTTCATAATTGTACCGACCAAGTGTTGACAGCCTCTAGGCGATCACTTTATGATGCACTGCGGCATGGAAGGTAAGAGCTTCGATACTGCTACCATTGGACGTGTTACCTATAACTTACTCTCTAAAGTCGTACTTCCCGATGGCACACTAGTCCGTACGGGAATGGGTGCTTTGCCAAACCCAGACGCGGATCCAAACGCCCCTCCACACGAGCAAGAGCCCAACTCTGCGTGGCAACTGTTCAATTACGGCTTCGGTCCCTATAACGACGGCATCTTTACTCAATCGTCTCTTGGCATTGTTGTCAAGATGGGCATCTGGCTTATGGTGAACCCTGGTGGATATCAGTCATACTTGATCACTATTCCCAAAGATGAGGATCTTCATCAGGCCATTGAGATCATTCGACCACTTCGGACTTCAATGGTGCTGCAAAATGTTCCCACTGTTAGACATGTACTTTTGGATGCAGCGGTCATGGTATGAGCCCAGCCTGATTACTTGGGAACAGCTGATGATAGCTACAGGGATCTCGAGATAAGTACACAACGTCGAAAAAGCCACTCAACGACAAGGAACTCGATGAGATCGCAGAGAAGCTTAACCTAGGCCGTTGGAACTTCTATGGAGCGCTTTATGGCCCTGAACCCATACGCAAGGTTATGTGGGAAGTCGTCAAGGGTGCATTCTCAGCCATCCCTGGGGCCAAGTTCTACTTCCCGGAGGATATGCCAGACAATCTTGTTTTGCAGACTCGACATCTTACCTTGCAGGGCATTCCTACCATGACTGAGCTTGAATGGGTGTAAGTTCAATATCTCATCCGATATCCCTTTTGACATATTAACCTCCTTTCAACAGCAACTGGCTGCCCAATGGGGCCCACCTGTTCTTCTCCCCCATCGCCAAAGTCACGGGTGACGACGCCATCGCTCAGTATGCCTTGACGCGCAAGCGCTGCGAAGAAGCAGGGTTCGACTTCATTGGAACATTTGTCGTCGGAATGAGGGAGATGCATCATATAGTTTGTCTTGTCTTTGACCGTCTCGATCCAGAGTCGTGCCGTCGAGCGCACAATCTCATTATTCAGTTGATCGACGACGCGGCCAAGAAGGGCTGGGGAGAGTATCGCACTCATTTGGCATTGATGGATCAGATTGCGCAGACTTACAACTTCAACAATAATGCGCAGATGCATCTCAATACGACAATTAAAAATGCATTGGATCCCAAGGGAATTCTGGCGCCCGGTAAGAATGGGATATGGCCAAGCGGCTATAACGCAAAGGACTTTGCTGTAAGCCCACAGCGCTCTACAAAGCTATAGCAGATCACTAGTTTAGATTCTTAAATTAAGAAGTGAGGTTGACCATAACAGTCTTGGTTTCAGTAATCTCGTTTGATTTTATTTTGGCTCCCATTTGCAGTATCTACCTTTCTCTTAATGGGACACTTGATCCACAAGTTTGTGTAGTATTTGCTTTAATAAAAATATCAACGTAAGAGCGATATTCATCTACTGCAGTATCTATGAATATAAAGGTTCATGAGCCGATTGCCGAAAGCAGGTTTAGATCTTAGCCTGAGTTGTCTCCTTGGCTAGTTGTGCACGGAATTGCTTGGTCAGTTGCCTAACCGCCAAGTCCAACAGAACGTCCTCGCTTCCACCAGGAATCCTGGCCCCGGGAACTTCTCGATAAATCTCTGTGTCGTTATGTCAGCTCCCTATCTTGATATAAAAGCACTTGCTGGATGGCTTACTCTCAGCAATCTCTCCCTTTCCCGTACGCGTATAACCGTTGCCTCCGAACAACAGAACAGCGCATCTTGCACACTCGTCAAGAACAATGCCAGCATTGGCCTTGCACAGAGCTGTAAGACCGCCGAGTTCTTGGTCTGCTGTTTCCTTGGGCATCTTGGAGAGCTGGTATGCAAATGATTCTACCCAGGACCATTGCGCCTCCAGGATTGCACCACATTTAGCCAGTCGGTGACGTACCACGGGTTGTTCCATGAGAGTCTTGGCAAGGTCAGCTGAGAATCACATCCACTCCATCTTTTGAACCCACCTTATTGAATGCCTTGCGCTGAAGACAATATGCGAAGGCGCTGCTCAGGGCAACTCTAGCCTGACGGGTGACACCAACAGAGATGAACATACGCTCGTGGTTAAAGTTGTGCATGATGTACTTCATGCCCTCGTTCTCACGCCCAATCAAGTTTTCCCGTGGGACTCTCACATCATCAAGTTCAATAAAGGAAGTTCCAGCCACAATCTGTCCCGCAACTTTGAGTCGTCTTCTTGTCACGCCAGGATGGTCCTTGAGCGGGACTAAGATTAAAGAAATGCCTTTTCCTCCAGAGTTTTCCTCGCCAGTCCGGACTGCCATGCTAGCATAGTCTGCCATCATTCCATTGGTAATCCACTTTTTGGTACCGTTGATGATATACTCGCTGCCACTCAGTGTAGCCGTCGTGGTGATGTTGGCGACGTCAGAGCCAGCACTAGAGATGAGATCAGTAAAACTCCGATTGAGTATCATCTTGAACCCACTCTGGCTCTGTAATAGCAATACAAATTCTCTTTCGCCCGAGTAAGAGATCCGGGAGAAATCTTTCTTGTAGCTGAGGCTCTGCATAATGCAACAGAGGGGGGATACCAAAAGCAACGCCAGTGGTGATGGATCCTGGTGGTCCAGCGAGGCCGGAGCGGCTCATCTAGCGTTCAATGCAGTCAGTATCGCTATATATAATGCACCCGTGTGGTGCCATACCTCATCTGCATATATCATCGTGTGCAAACTGTCCCATTCCTCCACAGGTACCTGGCCGGGCATGTGAGTTATGCCCAGCTTTCGGAGCCATTCTACAGGTAAAGGCGCTGGTAAAGACGGCAGGATAAAGTTACCCTTTGCAAAGACCTCGAATAAATTAGACGGCACCTCCTCTGCTGTTTCCCAGTCGAGAGCATTCTTGTTGAGGTTCTCATCGACGAATTCGCGACAAGCAGCCTGGAATCTGCGATGCGACGCGTTGAAATACGGCGACGGGGCGCCTCTTAGCCAAGGGGGGTCTGCGAAGGGGACTTGGTGAACGGCACGCGACATTTTGGATGTATTCTTGGAGATAGCAAGAGTTTTACAACAAGTTGGTCGAGGTGGATTTAATGAATTGAAAGCTTGCATATGTAAACAATAGCCCAAAGCTTTCAACCTCAACCGCGGGTTTTCCTATTGAGGAAACATGCCTCGGCACAGCTATCTACAACTACCCTAAGCCAGCCTCGGCTCATTTTCAAAATTTCCTACCCACTCAAGTGTCTCATTACCCCTCTGATCAACATGGACGCGCCGAACGTCAAAGCCTGGACCAGGACTGAGAGTCATTTTAATTAATCGCCGGTGTTTTCCTGCCTTACCTCTTTGCCGTAAGGGTCATCCTGCGGTTCTCGTCTCCAGACGGTATCTAGATTATTTTAACTCTATTACTTCTTTTCTTAATCGCTCGACATATTTGTAGATCTGCTCGCCCCACTGCATCTCTTCTATACTAGCGTACGGTCGATGATGGTTTGGATACCCCCTCCATTATTGTCTGCCGTCAGACCTGTGACTCAGGCTGAGTAGTCGTCGACAAACGCAATCAAGCCTCCATTCGATTTGATCTTACTCTGTAGTAGGTCTGCGTTGAAGATTAGGAAGAGTATTGGCGATGACCCTAAGTCTGCCATTTATTCCTGATGGTATGTAACTAACTTTAGACAATCTGCCTTTAACCGAGCTCTTAAATATTAGTATCCCCACCGTTTAAATGGAGTTTGAGCATTTGATAGCGTCTCGACTCCAATAAATAGTGGAGGTTCACTAATCCCCGCCGGACGCTGACTCAATAACACCTTCTTAGTAAAAGGCATTTTGTGGCCCAAATTAAAGGCCAGTGCATTGTAAGCTGGCTCCAACACTGCTGAAGTTAGCGGAATAGTCAATATACTCAATGACAGTAGAGGCACTGACTTGGATTCATAGTGTCGGGAATAGTGCCATTGCACAGCCACTTAGGAACGGGTTTCTGTTTTGAATCCAGTGCAGTATGTAACTCGAGAGCCGCCTTGACACGCGTGCCAACGTCCGTAGATCTCCACACGTCCATACCTTGGATCCGCATAGTCTCGGCGATGTGAGAGATGGATGAGATGCCAAAGCTGGTATGGGCAAAGTCTCGGCAGGTCTCCTGCGTGATGCCACTAATTGGGAAGGTTTTCTGATTGTACCAGTATTTGATGATCTCCGCGGTGGTATTGATCCCACCACGGCCTTGGACGGGATACTCCCCATCAGAGGTCAAATAGATGTACGCGGGGACTCGGGCGGAGAACAACCCTAAGGCCTTTTCGTACAGAGCTGCATCTTCAAGGAAGACAGCAGCCCCTATGGTAGACTCAATCATCACTACCAGCGTCAGCAGACTCGCTAGGGACCGTAATACAGAAGAAGTGCACCCACCCAGTTCCCAGTTTCCATTCTTCTTTGGGGCGCCGTCCTCGATCATGGGGAGGTAGGCGTGTCGTAACATGTCAGAGAACATCTTGATACCTTTCTTGGACCAGTGTTTATAGCTCGAGCGCATAATTTCACCAGCGCGTACCCAATTAGCGGCCGACCAGGCCGTTTGCAGTGGTGCGTTGCTGTTGTTGTGAGCGTGGATCGTGCTAGACCAGGCATCCATATAATGGATGGATTTCTCAGCATAGTGCTTGTCCTTCGTAATCCACCATGCCAATGCGTTCGTGTATGCCGCCATGGAATCCTCACGCTCCTGATAACACCCAATGTTGGGCGTCGATGTTGGTCCGCACTGGACCGTCTCATATGGCTCAGCCGTTCGTGTAGGTGACATATACGACATGTTGAGCATTGAATCCAATGCCTCCGTCCAAGGGTTCTCCCTAGCCTTGATCCTCTTGGCAATGTAGTCGAGCTGCGGCCCAGAAACGAAGACTCCTGGATGAACCCATGTCTTGGGCGCTTTGGTTGGAATGGGAAGATAAGGAGTTTCGTTACTATTACTCGCCGCATGTACAGACTTAAAAGCGAAGGAAGCTCCCAGACCAAGCATTAGGACTTGGAACCTCATCTTGTCCGTGAAAATGATGATAATTTGGAATGATAGACATACAGCGTTACCGCCAATTACAATAAATATTATAGCCCTAATTTCTGTTTAATACCGCATTGTTGCATATCTGTCTTACCGGGGTTATAACAGCCCTATACTTACTAATCGTGAGAAATTCGATAGTAAGCATTTATAAGGAAACTGTCATACTAGACCGTCTATTGTATTCCCAAATTAACAGTTTCCACCAATTATATCTTAATCCAGTTTAAGATTTTCCACTAATCGGCTATAAATAGTAGGGAATGCACTTAAAAGTGCCTGTATGCAGAAATTTATTGCTCCTTTGGGAGAAAGACTAAGCAAAGATATAATTAGGTAATTTAGTAAATGTTAAGGCGTCTTGTAAACACAAAGCTTCAGAATCTCGGTTCTCTGTATCTATTTAAGATGCCATTGTGGTACTTATATAATTATATTCCGCTTGAGTCTGCCTCCGCCGGAGCTATTTGGCGTTCCCTCATTGACTGACGCTTTCCCCCTCGGATCATCTCCCCGTTCACATTTTCTCCGGGTCTACCCACTCAGAATGGTTGGCCTCTCAGTAACCAATCAAGTCGTAACTTTGTGGAGCGATATGGAGTACTAACGTAAGCGCGTACCTTTGTGGCTGCTTGAGGTATATCTTAACAGCGCATCAAAATTGATGCGTCCTTACAGCTGTTGGACTTCGAGTAAGGCGCGTGATGTAAGCCTGACATATGTTTTTGACCAAAGATGTTTTAGTGATGCTTAAATAGGAATACGGAAATTTCCTAATAATGAATCTAAAATCAGGGTAACTACGGTGTAGCAGCTAAGGAAGTTGTAGCAAACCTGGCATACTGTAGCTGTCGCCTATTCCGCCATTTCAAGGACCACCACGACGGCCATTCCTGTCCCACCAACTATCGCCCTTGGCTTTACAGTGACCGACCACACAGTAGTAATCGCCGCCCTTGTTGTTCTTGTTGGGAGAAGAAATGTCATAGATGCTCGTCTTTTTTTCATACTCGCCTGGCGCGCGTGTAGTTTCTTTCACGGTGTCTATTATTCATCAGCATCATCTCAGGTGCGTGTCTCATGCCAAGTAACTTACAAGTCGTGTGGGCGGTATTGTACCAAATGCAGACAGTTTCGTTCTGGCCGCCGTTGCAGCTGTAGGTATTGCCAGTCGACCAAGATTTCGTGACAGAGAAGCCCAGTGATGACCAGTATTTATCTCGGCCAACGCTGAAAGTGGCTCCAACAGTGAAGGACTCCGAATCTGTCTTGCCGACGGTACAGCCCTGGCTGTTGCCGCAGCGGATGGGTTCCTAGAGTCTGTTAGTACAAATTTTACAACGCACTGTTGGATCAAGACACAAGAGTGTTTTCATACCGATATTTGCTGGTGGAAATAATGCTGCCGAGGATTTCCTGTCAAGCCGCATTAGTGACTGTCATATTAAGGGATAGTTGGCGAACACTTACCATCGCCAACAAGCTCTAGCTCTGTGGTCGAAAAACCTTCCCGGACGTTGTTTTTAAAGTCATCCCACCAGCCTCGCTCGTGCATCTGACTCCCTTCATTCAGAGTCCTGTTCTGCGGGAACTGCAGTTCGCCGTTCGTGGGACTCTCAGCAAAGCAGTCTCTTGGCTTGTCACCGATGGCATCAGCAGCGTCCCAGCTGACTCCCGAGCACTGGACAAGAGTGTATTGTGGGTTGAAAACTCGTGAGCATGCAGGACCCCCAGACCATTCAGGGTTACTATGAACCATGTAGGTGGCATTGCCAATGGTGAAGTTTCCACTGCCATCGATTTCATCAACGTTTGAGAAGTCGATAGGGTGTTTTGCGTAAATCGTACGGCCACATGTCTCCGCGATGACAGTGCCATTGGTGTCTACTGCTACCAATGCAGAGGCCTTGGTGTCGTGCTCAAGACGCCAGGCAACCTGGGCATCTGCCGCCAGACCGGCTGAAACGAATAGCAAGATTGAATGAAGAGATAACAAGTTCATCATGAAAGTAATCGGAGTTGGTATTGGCGACTGGGCGGACTTTGTTGTTCTCGCGGAATATGCTTGGCTTTTGTGATGCTGAGTTGGATCGTCATGACGGAGGCTTGGGAGGCACCTTTTTATATTCCATGAAGTCAGATAAAAGAAGCATCAACTAGGATTCAGAATGCCAAAGTTTATCCTGTGGTAAATGATCAGGTCTCATTGCAATAATGTCTCATTTGTGAGCTGGATATGTTCATTCGCTGTCGAGGCCTGCATCTGAAAGTTGATATCTTGACACAAAAGTTAGATAGACATACAGTTGAGGAGTCATCACAAAAGCATATTGTTCCATTTTTAATTGGGAGACTTATCTCTGTTGAGGCTATATATGTATTGCCTTTAGAAACCTGAAGTTATATTTTTCAGTGAGTTGGCTTGATATGTCTCATTACGACATCATACGATTTAACTATCAATCGATACAGTTAAAGACTGGCAAACAAGAGGAATTTTGCTCTCTAGGCTTTGATGATGATCAAAGTTTTAGAGAAGCTTAAAAATGAGGTCTGTGGTGACTCGTGATATCAAGACCGTGGTCAAACTCAATCGATTCTTGGGCCAGGTCGACTTCCGTTCATTGGCTGACACGCAGATCAAGTTTCATATTTCAAGAGTTTCCTTCGACAATATCCTCTTTGAACGAGTAAACCAGGAGAATTCGGTCAGTCATGAGAACCACACATATATCGACTTTAGAGGAGCCTGGGTTCAGAGGCCAAATCAGCTCGAATAAAAGCTACCGGCCTCCCAATGACCTCATCACAGAAATTTAAGGCCCCAGTGTTGAAATTGTCTTGGACTAGCTTTATGACACGAGAGAAAGCAATGAGAGGCTTCTAGGATGCCAAGATCTGCGTCCCCACCTCTTTGGACAGGTTGATCAATGACGAGAGCAGAAGTATAGGCGTTGGAAGAACATACCCGGTTTCCATTTACACCCTTGCGGAGCTGGAACTGTAGTTTCACGATGCATATAGAGCCTGTGATGATATAAAGCATCGAGCATCAGTAGTTGAGCTTGCCGTTACACTGTGTCTTGTGCGTACGAGCAGATACCCATCGCTCCGCGGAGTATCTATGTCGAGGGACAAAACCGGGGTTAGCAATAGTGATGCCCTCACTTGATTTTCAAAATGAGTAACACCAGCTACGATATGCACATAAATGATCGTATCGAAGCCCCTTGGAGAAATTCAAGCTCCGAAGGCGTTGTTGCAAGGCCTCGTGATAAAAAGTCATCGCAGTGACCCATTTCACACACTACTTCGCTAAGTACTCCCCGGAGCTCTATACTATCAGAGCCTAGGCAAGCTTTCCTTTGAGACCAAAATCCGGTTTGACGGCATTTAGCTCGGGATGCATGTTGGTAAGGGCACTGAGCGTGTCGGTATCCGCGATGAGTGCTTTGAGATGGACACAAGAAATGCCCTCAGGTGTGACTATTGAGGCTGACATACCAACAAGCGTCCAGAGACTTAAGGTTCCGTGATTGAAGAATACCTAATATGTCGAGCTTTATTGTGTTAGAAACCCGGCCTCTTCTCGTGTTTTTATCGGTGGTGCCGATTTATTCAAGGCTGGCATTGCCATCTACGCCACTTCGGTCCTGACCTAGTCCCTTCTATACCCAATATACTGCCTTGAGAGTACACGAATTATGGCATATAGCTAAGGTATGTGGCCGATATAAGAGGCTTGGCCTAGAGTGCATTAATCAACGGCCGATTCGATTAGAGGGTCACCCTCGGAAATCGAAATGTTTAAACAACCAACGCCCTAGAACGTCCAGATAAACAAGCCAAGCCATACTTAAACTAACTACAGAAGGTTGGGTATATGTATTAAGCACAATGCCGAGAGAAGTTCGATTAAACATCAGTCAAATGCTTCGTCCCCAAGATCTGCCTTATCTCTACCAGCTTGATCGGCTTGGTCAAAAACAGATCGATACCACTCAAAATGGCTTCTTGCTGTGCTTCCTGTGACGCCAGGCCAGTCAGGGCAAATACAGCACACCTTGGAGCAGCGGCGCCAGTCTCAATCTTGCGGATCGCACGTGTTGCCTCGAATCCATTCATGACAGGCATGGATATGTCCATAAACACACATATGAAGCCCTTGGGGTTCTCTCTATACTTTTCAACGGCCTGCTGTCCGTCTGTTGCGGTGCGGTACGGTAGATTGAGCTTCTTCATGAATACTACCAGCATTTTCAGGTTGATTGGATTATCGTCCACGAGAAGGAATAGTCGTTCACTTGTTCTCGGCTCAGCGCACATGGGATCCGGCTTTTCTGAAGGTGTGGCGAGAGGGGAACGTGGGAGTTGCTGAGGCAGATACCAGTTAGGAGTGGTAGAGTAAAGCGAAAGGTCTTCACTGAAGACATTGCTTCTCTCGCCGTTGACAGCAGGCGGAGTTGGTGGATTCTGGCCCAATGCAACGCTCCTTTCATTGCCTGGTCGATTTCTGAGACACAGTTGTTGCTTTGGGTGTTTCGTTACTGGTCGTAGCACAAGCTTTCCTAGCCGGCGTGGACCTATGCTGTACCGATGAGCTGGTTAGTTTTGGATTGCTTGTGAGGTGATGGGTTAAGCCGAGTCAACTTACGGTTGGTGAGTAAAGAACACATTCTGCGCGTTGGGTCCGCGATCAAGATTATTGGCCACTGTTCGTTTCCGCGCCATAACCGCGTTTTGACAAAAGACAATCACTGGCGTTGAGTTGTTGTATCGCATGGTTGATGCCGCATTGTCGAAAGAGCGGTCATCGCACAGTACGATGTCGGGAGAAATGCCCTGGTCGTCCACCGAGTCAATGGGATCCAAGCCCAGCCATTGTTGACAAGTTGATGATATAATTTCCTTCTCGGTTGGGATGTTGTACAACACCGGGTCGTTATCTAAACAATCCTGAAACCCAACGAGGGAAACCTTCAAGCCCTCGAGGCGCTTGAGGTGGTCATTTGTCAACTCCGATTCCCACGTTTTATAGACATCGTCAGTAGCCACTAGCTCGGGGGCTTCTGCGCATTTTAGAGGTAGATCGACTTGAACTGTGGTGCCGACTCCCGATGTGCTTTGCACGTCTACAGTTCCTTTCATAGCTTGAACAATCCGTCTGACAACACTCAATCCAAGTCCCGTTCCTGCATCCATGTTGTCCTCCTGAGCAAAAGGAGTGAAGATCTCATGACTAAGAAAGTCGTCATCGATACCGCACCCAGTGTCAGTAATAGCCAATCTTACGAGACGGACGTCGGATCCAGCAGGAGTACTGGGCATATCCAGTTGGTCGACTTGGATATGGATGAAACCGCTGGTGGTGAACTTCAGCGAATTTCCGAGTATGTTCATGATGATGCGCCGAATTACGCCCGCCTGTACGTGGAATTTCCATGCTGGGCTGGGCGAGAAGTGAACACTGACTCTGACTCGCCCGTTAAAAAGATCGTTTTTCTGGCCAAGCGAGAGCTTCTGGAACTCGTGGCCAGCATGGATGCTTTCGATAACCTCTTCGACCAGATTGGGAAGATCGACTCTGGACGCGATGTTCATCATGCTTGCCTCAACGCTATTCTCTCGGGATGAACGCACGGTGCGACTGTCAATATCATTGTAGGCGTAGTTGGCGTCCTTTGTAAGCGATGAGCTGAAACGATTGATTTTAGTCCAGTCAAGGATTTGGTCAATGGCATCTAACAGTGTGCGGCTGCAAGCTTCAACTGACAGGAGTGCTTCTTGTTGGGAGTAGTCGAGGCGCGACAGAGGAGCTGAGTACGGGGCACATGGTATTATTTCCACCGTGAAGGGTTTGTGTGTTGGCTTGTGCCTGTGTTGACTCCTTATTTTGGGTGCTATAACGGGGACTCGTACTAGGGCTGACCAGATTGCTGCGTCGCGAATACGAGGCATCCAAGAGCATAAGACCGTCGACTTCGAGGGCATCCCTCGTGATATCGGCTGCGCTCGCGCATGTGCTCTTCAGGCGGTCCACACGGGGCCTGCTGTCGGTGGAATGATGAGATTGCGCACTAGAGTCTGTTCCTGGCGTATGCAGTCTCGGTTCGGTCGCAAGCAGTTGGTCATCCCTCATGTCGGCCTGGTTAGCACGTCCGTGGAAGAACCTTTGTATGCCGCGAGTGACACGGTCTGCTTGGCGGTATCTTTCGGTGACACGTCGTTCCTCGAGATGGGTCATGATAGCCTGAGCTAGATCTCGCAGAATATTATTGGCTGGCTCGTCCAGCCCGGATCGGGGCTGACAGTCAAAGACGCAGAGAACGCCGATGTTGATACCTTTGGTAGTCTTTAGGGGGACGCCGGCATAGAAACGATTATTGGGCCAAGAATGGCAGTAAGGTCGGTGACATAGCGGGTCGTCGGTTCTGAGGTCGCTAATGACAGTGACTGGAATGCTGGGATTGCTGTTGACCGCGGGATCGCGAGATGGCTGCTCGTTTGAAGGGGCAACGAGGACACGTTCACAAACTCCAAAGGAACGAGGAAGTCGAGTACCACACAGCCAAAGGCCTGGGTCATTCTGTGTGAGGCTGGCATTGGGTAAAAGGCGCAGGTCTTGAGTGGCCTCAGCAACGACGTATTGGTTCGAGCGGTCGAAGAGGGAGATGAGGGCTCGGGTGGTATTGAGTCGCAAAGCGGCCAGTTGACAGAAGGCGGTCAAGATGGCATCGGGAGAGGCACAGAGCTCGGCGGAGGGGATGAGGTTGGAGGGAGAGTTAGGGACGGCGTTGATGATGAGGGCAGGGTCATATCTACAAGTATTCTTGGCGGTTAGCACTTCAATGATCAATGCGCAGGACCAGAATTGGTATGACGAACCTAAATGTTTCTCTTTCACGAACAACTTCACCTGGTAGCCATGGCAGTGACGACATGACGGAGATGAAGACAAGGGGCCTGAGTCTCTATCTACAGTCCAAGACGACAAGATTTTCGTCGCTGGGGAGGGGGGCTGTCGCTGGCCGTTCACAGTCTTATCCACGGCTGCTGTGGCGTCGGCGACTAAGCAACGTCCAATAGGGCATGGGAGAGAATCCCCCGACCAGTTTGGTTGGCCGTTGTTCGCAGTAGATAGTCTACTGTGCGGCGCAGGGAAGGTGGTTTAGCACAGTAATTAGTTTGGTGGCGCATATTGTCTGTAGGCTTACTTGCCGAATCCCGTTTGCTGGTGAATGCCATTCTAGCCTGTCTAGTTGTACAGTACATGCATAAATTACAGTACATTCCCCCACCGAGTCACAGACAGAAGCGATCTTTGGGCCAGTTGAGCAAAATGCAGGGTCCCCGGGACATGGACCTACCTCCTGTACATACTGTCCACAGCTTGCTTGGCTGAGGCGTAAGGGGACAAATTAGGTCCTATAACCCAGATCTGAATCTTACCGAGTTGTTCTATCAGCATATATATAAACCCAAGTTCAACAAATCATTGTTGCATGTGATTTGTGCCCGTCCCAAATCCCGAGGATGGATATGTTAGCTCCTGAAAGCACCGACACTCTGCTTGCGTCTAGGTACATGGTCTAGATGGTGCATACCTAGTGGCGTCTTGCCCCCTCCCCTTTCCCTTTTCCGTACCTAGAGCCAGGCACGGTGGCAAACGATCAAAGCTGCCAACGGACCCCGACAGCTCGCCATTGGCTGCGGCCAGCGCCGGGCCCTGGTTGGTTCGGCCACCGACACCGCTTTCATTCGCTAGAGGCCCTTGACGCAAACAGGATCTCACAGCTTGACAACAAAGTCGAGTAATACTAAATTTCAACCATGTGCCACAAGAATTGCCATGTCCCAAATACATCGAATTCTTTTGCATGGGCGAGTGACATACTCTATCTCGTATTCCGCACCTTACCTACTCTATCGCATCTTCCTTTAGTTACCATATTTCCAGACCAACACCAACACTAAGCCGCCAATTTAGTCAGTCACCAAGCAGATGCCATCTCGACCCGACAACAACATGGCTTGTGCATCTATTGAGCCCCAAGCCGAGCCATGCAACTTCTTTCTACTCCCTACTAGTACCAGCTCCGGATCTCCTTGCCTTGTTGACGTCGCAGACAAGATCCAAACGGTAAGCGCTCCATTTCTAATCCATATCCTCTCGTGACTCATATTTACGTTCGGCGCCAGATACACCAAAAAGCCCATACGCTGAACTGCCTCATCCAACACCATGATCTCGAACGGACCCTCGATAAAACATATAGCATCGCCGACACGAGTTTATCGACAATGGCCGGGCTCGCTGCGGACATCAGTCAGGCTTTGGACCTGATGCTACGCCATGGGCTGCTACATGGTCCTTCATCATCCAAAGCTCACGTCGTGTCAAGATCAAGAACAACGCCCAGGTCTCTGCATCCCAAAAAGGTACTGCCCAAGTCTTGCATTTATTTAGCCTTGAATGCCTTCGCACTGACACTGGGAATAGCATACGGACATGGTCAAGCGCTGTTATTTATGTGGCGTCACAAATACACCTCGCTGGCGAGGTGTCCCCTCTGATCCATATCCCCTCTGTAATTTCTGCGATTTGGTCCAGGCAAAGAGATGTGCCCGCATATCTGCTCGATTGCATTCTTACAACTCTAGAAAGTCGGTGTAGGTAGCACATTCCTGTCTTTTCTTTTCCTCCGTGTTTTTCGATGTGCTGGAATTCTTTATATCCTCTAGCGGGAGCTGTGTTATTTGCGTTTATCTTATCTTATTAATCGCTCGCCCGGTTTCCATTTAACAATCTTGATGCCATTTACTCTTCAGGTTATTGACACCAGACGCTGTGAAACAACCAGTATCAATCACCTTTTCGTCTTAGGATGGGCACTCCTCGCTCATGCGATCAGTCTGCTCTGCAAGCTTACCACCTTGGGCGAGTTCAGGATCTGTTAGTGCAAGGTCCAGATCAATTATCCACTTCGCCATTACTCCGCTCATCTCGTTGTCGTCGTCCTTGACCTTGTAACGTTCTCCAATCGTCTTGAGCCTACCAAGGTAGCGGCAAAGTTCTTGGTGACTTAGAACCTTTTCCCGAATTGCTATGCCAAGTATTCCCTTGGTGATCGAGCCAAAAACTCTGTAGGACATAAACAGTTCTTTCAGACCGGCCAAGCATAGATGTAGGAAAAAGAGCATCTCGTCCCGGTTGGTTTCAGCGTCGCGTATTGTTGCATTTACCACATATATGACGCACGTCTGCCAGAGAACCGATGATGCCTCCAAGCTAAATTCGAGTCGGTATGAGAGTAAAAGGCGTTTCATTTGACGGATTGAGGCGTGGTACACAGCCTTGGGTGTCGCCCGATCTGTGCCGAATGTGCGCAGCATCAACCTGGAATGATTCATCATGTTCACAAAAGGGCGAAAAACATCGGTGATGATGGCGTGGTAATAAGTACTGGAAACCAAGTCAGCCCCAAAGCTCTCGAACAGGATAGAGAGTGAGGTAACTTACTGCAACATGAAGACAGCATGACTACTCCCTTCGCAGCGAACCAGGCTCAGAGGCAGTCCGTCCGCCCAGGCCAGAAGTTGGCGGTAGATATCTTCTGCAAAGTCGAGCGCGTTCCTTTGGTCAAGCCAGATGTGGTCGTGTTGCCCGTAGTAAGCCTTGGTCACAGCGGTGAAAATTGTCCAGAGTTTACAGGTGGCATTAAAGACCTCGCTGGTGGGCGGCAGGACTTGGCCACCTTCTTCCGCGGCGATGACAGCTTCAACATCTCCTGGCATGAAAAGTCTCGGTGGAAAGTCAAGCTCAGACTTGTGGTAGTGGAGCGAGAACACTCTGGATAGATTTGGTGTTTAGCCGCAAGCTGATTAATGGCCAATTAATGACCAGAGTGGTATTGACTCACGAGACCCAATTGAAGGTACCCCATGCAACATACGACGCGGCTCTCGTCCAGTCCGCATGGCCGCTGAACCACGCATCCGCTGGCTCTGCTCCAGATGCCAGGTTGACAAGACCCATAGATTTTGCCACTTGCAGTCCTTTCCGGAGATATTGAAAAGCAAGGTCATCTTTTCCATGGGTGACGGCAGTCATACAGAGCAGTTGCAAGGCAGACACATTGGACAGAGTGATAGATTCACGGTGGCCATACTGACTCCACTGAGCTCGAGCGTCGGCAAAAAAGGCCGTAGAGTAATGGGCAGCCTCTGCTTGCATGGGAGTGTAGGCTTGCTGTCAAGTATCAGGATGAGTGTTGGCTATCAGGCTCATTACAGACGACAAGGGCTTTTATGGTTGACTTACGCATGCCCAAGCCAGGAGTGCTGCAACGAGGAATCTGGAGCAGAAGTATGGCTGGTTGTGAACAAGATCGTGGAGGAACAAGTCGGCGTCGAAGAGGGGAAGAACAGGATAGTCGTTGTTGAGGTAGAGGGCAATCGCTTCGACTGCTACTTGATTAGGAATGGGCAAAGTTGTCCAGGAAGATATGTTGATTTGGTCAAGTAGGTGGATGTGCGATTCAGTCAGATGCGACAGCCCTGCATAAGAGCTAGTTGGAGTGGTACCACCTTTGCTCGTGCTCGTGGCCGGCAACTCTTGGTGACGTAAATACTTGGTATCTTCCAGTAGAGAATTGCCAAAAGTTTCGGATCTCCGAGGGGCAAGCAACTCCGTTAGAGGCAGGGAGCTGACGGTGACAGGAAGCAAGACTGGGTAAGCAATTGGGTGCCGAACCATGAGCTCAAACTCCATTCCGGCGGAAACTGGAGGTAAAAGGCTTCCCACGATGTTGTATTGGGGAAGCGAGGGTGTAGGGGACCCGGAGGGTGGTGATGAGAGCGGCGAGGGAGATGGGGATGACAGCGATGAGGATGTTGCCGCCCGAGGTTGAGGTTCAGGCTCAGGCTGAGGATCGCGTGGCATCTCACGGAGCATGTTGAGCAACACCAAAGCATCGTGATAGGGCAATGTCGTGAGTTGGTTGGAGAGTGCGCCAGGCTCCTTGAGGATGCGAGCCAATCTTTCAAGTTGGGAGGGGCTCGCGGCTGGTTCCGGGCCATAGCGATACTGGCACTGCACGCCCCTTTCGGTGCAATTGAAGCATTCTGGTCGGCCACGGTCGCACTGCAAGACCAGATCCACATTAGCGTGATCTTGTATAGATTAGTCTTGATGGCAGCACAAGCCGTGGTACTCGTGGTGACCGGAGGCGGGCATAGTAAGCACTGAGCACCCACCAGTGATTCAAAGGTGATGGATGCAACAAACCTTGATCTTGCGTTTTCGACAAATCTCGCAAGCAGGGACCTGCCCGGCTTGGGCTTGGTGAGCGCGGCGCCTTGCCCTTGGGATCAAGGCTGAGCTCGAAAGCGACAACAAAGTCGAGGTCTTGGGCGACGCGTCATCATCATTCGATAATGGCTTGGCCGGTTTCAGTGGCCGTAGCTGCTGCATATGCATGTGAAATCACTCGTTCCCTAGCTTTGCGTAATACGTAGGTACTATAATGGTAGAAGGGTATCTTCTATTGCTGCAGAGGGGCCTCGTTTAATGTTGTTTTGAGTCGTCTCCAGGTTTTTGCCACCCTTTTCTGCCCAAAGGGTCCATGGTGGTCTCGGCTTTCAGGGAGGGGCGGAACTTAAGGGAACTAGTCCTGCTTAGGCAAGGTTGGGCGGGCATCGCCTCGCTTCATCATTGGTTCCACAAGGTGCCAATCCACAAAACATCGCCTTCGCTGATGATAAACTACGATTTCGATAAACATGGGATTCTTCGATCGATATCCTTGAAGTCGATTCTTGTCAATCTATCCACATGTTTTATAGATGCCATGTTTAAAATCTGCCACTATATGGCTCTTAGGTGACTACCTTGTAGTAAAGTCTCTCAATCTGACCTAAATTTGATTCTAGGCAAGGGATGTCGATAAATGCCACTATGACGTAACGTCTAAAACATCAGCATATTAGTATTAAAGGTATAATTCTCGAAACATAAGCAACGGATTACATTATTTCTCATTTCTTCCGGCCATCCTCAGAAAGGGGTACTAGCACTTAATTCGGAGCAGGTAACGGATCCAGAAGAACATCACCATTACCAGCAGGAATAATCGCACTTAGCCGACGATAATATTAGATACGGCTTCGTAAAGGAAGTTTTCCACCGTATCCTACAGATCGATATACTGACCTAAAGGCGTAATGATAGCATAGATAGAATGCCTGGTTCTCGTCAAATGCACCGTGTCCTGCCCTGGTTAAAATAATATTTGCCGCATCATAAGCAAGACCTTAAACTCATTCTCCAATTCAATAGCTGTCAGTGCCATCGACTTCGGGGGCACCATGGTACCTGCCATGGAGGGCTCCGGCGCAAGCTCTAGCGTTTGTCTCGGAGCTTTGCCTCCATGCGCCAGAAGATGCTTAGAGCGGTATTTCACATGCCATCATTGGTATCTAGCACCTCTGTATCAAAAGCCTAATGCTCTGCTTTGACCAAAGCTTGTTCGAGTTCCCCAAGGCCTCGTTCAAGAGGGGGATGTGGGTGCACCACACCACGCCGTCGTGAGATACAAACTCAAAGCAGAGATCAAGCGGCAACGAGCTGCTCCTTCATGGGGCATCTCCCTTGTGACGCCAGGTGTTGCTGACTGATGCCACTGAGGATGAGAGGATCCTTAATAGAGCGATGACGTATAGCTACGGGTTTCTACTGCCATTATAGCAGATAACATTTGATTTACTAAAGTTCGAACTTGCCTTGGGTTCACCTTTTAAACTTCGCAGTTATGGATAGACCTTTCCTTTTGTTCCAGTTATATGCTCCATCAGGGTGGGGCCTCGGGTTTGCCGAGGAGACACAAGAGATAACTATTGGTGCGAAGTTGTTATCTTCCCCCACTAGCGGCCGAGGGTCTCGGGAAGCATCTACAATTCGTGGATGGGTGTCATCTGCAAGTCCAGTACCGATATGCCGGGAACTTCAATATTGGGCTAATGCCTTGAAGAAATAATATATAAGGCCAAGACAATGGTAATCCGCAAAGACACATTACTTTACATTCTTTATCCAGGCTTTACAAGACCAACCCTAGAGCAATAAAAATCTTGAATAATCCCCAGCAACCTTGGAAATGGCCTCTATACGAGACGTGGATATTACTACCTATGATGGCTTGAACTTGAAAGGCACTTTCTACAGTGTTGGGCCCAAAAGGCCTTGCATTATTATGACCCATGGGGTGAGTCGACCAATGCTAATGCGACAAATATCCTAATTCGACGTTATAGTTCTCTGGTCACCGTGATCATTTCCTGCCAGAGCTTGCTGCCAAGTTCAACGAAGCTGACTATGGAGCGTTGGTTTACGATAATCGATGCTGGGGCGATAGTGAGGGCCTTCCTCGCGCTGAAGCCGATCCCGTGAAGCAGTCACGCGATTACCTCGACGCCTTCAATTTCGCTGCAGCCCTTCCTGATGTCGATCCAACTAAGATCGTGTACTGGGGATCCAGCTTGTCTGGAGGCAACGCTATTGTCGCCGCTTCCATGAACAAGAGCCTGGCGGGAATTATTTCGCAAGTCCCATTTGTGTCGGGCGGTTCTATGGCTCGCCTCACCGCAGCTCCGAAACCTATCCTAGTCGCTCAACGCACCCCGAACTCAGAGATCCATATCCCGATCTATCCCAGCTCTGTCGAGGAGGTCCGAGATGGGACCACCAAGGCTATTCTGAAGGATGAGGGGGCCGTGGAGTTTGCGGCGGAAATGGCCCGACGAGGCTACAGCTACGACAAGACGGCTACTCTCCAGAGTTTGACCAACACGATCATGCACGAGCCGACGGGGGTTATTCATCATATCTCGCCTACGCCACTGCTCATGGTTCTGGCGGATGACGATGTGTGCACCTATACTCATCTGCAGCTCGAGGCCTTTGAGAAGGCATTGCATCCAAAGACGCTCAGAATTGTAAAGGGGAGTGGCCATTTTGATCTGTACTACGGCAAGAGGTTCCAAGAAGTGGTTGACATGCAACTTGAGTTTCTCAAGAGCATCTTTTAGGATAGAAAGACCAGTCGAGGGAATTTATAGAATGAGAGACTAAATAGATATTTAAATTGAATAGAGGACTTTCTTTTTACATCCATCGCGTTTCGGATAACGCATGGTTACCCCGAGACTGCTGCAGAGAATATCCACAAGATGTGAGCCAGATGAGATAAAATCCTCGGCAGAGGAAATCGGTATTTGATCTGAGCCGACAAGGACTTACTAGACCTTAATAATTTCTTAGTAACATTTTGAGTTTCGGATCGTGGGGACCCCATAATTCGTTGGAGATCGCGGAACATCTCTTCTGTCCGAGTGCGAGTCTAGTCACACTAACTAACCTGCTTCGAGCCGGCTTCCCCGCAATCATACCGTAGCTTCCAGTCCCCCTTGACTTCTTTCTCAAACCTTCATAATAACATATTCACAAAATCATTGCTTAAACCCAATGTTTAGTGTCTGACCACTCCCTATCGTTGAGTATCTCAGAAATGTCTCCAGCCACAAAACCCATCACACGGTCCAAAGCCCTTCACAAGCGCTCGCTACAGGCGTGTCTAATCTGTCGGTCAAGAAAAGTTCGATGCGACGTGTCTGTCCATGGCCAGCCATGCACGAATTGCTCTCTCGACGATAAAGAGTGCCAATTATCAAAAACATCAGCTGTTTGGTAGGTCGTAAACTTCTCCGCTCCCCTGCTTATATCGGTTGACGCGTTATTCGTAGGACCCAGAAGGCTTCCGATAGACGATCCTTGCGGAATGCAATAAAGACCCCCGACACCCTGAGCAGTGACCTTGCCTCAAATGCGACTGAACAGCTCAGTCTGGATAGTCAGTTATCGCTACCGCAGCTGGCCAGCTCAAGTTTCTCGTTACAGACAAAGGGCGCCGGTGAGCCATGGCAGAATTGGCAGATGGACCCTCTGGACTTCGCCCCCATACCCGAGCCTGCCGCTTACGATGGCTGGAGTTCCTCCCTGCCCACTGAAAAGCAGCCTCGTTTGGACCCTATTGGTGAGTAGCGCTGTGACTTGGCTCGCGATACCCAATCTCTAACAACAAGAAAGGAAATATCTTTCAGCACAGTACAGGGTCACCAAGTGACGCAGGAAGCCCAAAGGATGGGGTCGTTCTATACTCATATTTCCAGTTTCTGACAGTCGGGAACATACATGCCATTCCCTACCAGGACATCACTTATCTCGAAGCTCAAGGGTGTCTGCATGTACCAAATCCCCTGATCTTGGATGTCTT
Organism: Fusarium proliferatum ET1; assembly: GCF_900067095.1. Taxonomy (NCBI): domain Eukaryota; kingdom Fungi; phylum Ascomycota; class Sordariomycetes; order Hypocreales; family Nectriaceae; genus Fusarium; species Fusarium proliferatum. The sequence continues at coordinate 2,630,978 of NW_022194796.1, read as the reverse complement.
TACGAAGGCGTACTTTACATACGCCCATGTATTCATCCCTCTCATTGACGAAGGAGAGTTCTGGGAAATGTTTTCTCCAGCCACAAACAGTTCACAAAGGATCTCCATGTCGCTTCTCGTCCTTCGGGCGATGCTATTTGCTAGCAGTACTGTATGATGCTCTGAAGACTTCCTGACCAGTCTCGGCGAACGACCTGCTAATATCGCCCATAGTATGTACCTCTTCCTGTTCTGCGTCAGATTGGATATCACGACATATGCTCCGCAAGGGCTGATCTATATCGGAAAGCAAAGGTAAGCCAAAACTCTCATATGGTGACCAAGACTGACAGCGTATAGCTTCTGTTTGATATGGAGGCTGAGACATCTCATTTGCCACGGGCTCAAGCTGCATTACTGCTCATGAATTGGGTACCTGAATCGCCTACGACAACTTCGCCTGTACCCTATAGAACATGGCTTAGCTTAGCCATAGATCATGCCAAGCTCATCAACGCCCATCGCCACGCAGGAATATGTGACATTGGAACAACAGCACATGAACCGCGGTCAAAAACACTTCGAAGACTTTGGTGGTGTTGCATTATTTGTGACAGATTATCATCTCTCGCTTGTCGCTTTCGTCTTCAGATCACGCCTGACATGCTCGACATGGAGAACTGCATACCGCTGGGTTTTGCCGATTTACAGAGTGAGATACATCGATCAAATGTTTTCTCGCCTGCAACTAAGCGCCAACATATATCTCTGTTCTCCAAGAACCTGAGCCTATTAATGTTGCTGACAGAGATTATCCCAGTTGCCTATCCTTTTGAGACACATCTTGAGTCAAGTCCAGACTCTTCGGCACGGGAAGAAGAAAATATTAGAAAGTCTTGTGATCTTCTCGAGGAGTGGTATAATACAGCAAAGGCTGAGTTTCCTCCCTTCCATCAACCCATCGCGGCCGAGGAAAGTGATTCAGTGAATTCCATCGCTGTACATACAAATCTTATGTACATTTACTACCAGTATGTTCTGGAAGTCCTGGTCCTTATGAAGTATGGTCTGACAACATCTAGCACGTCTTGCATTGCTCTTTGCAATCGCAGAGTCTTCACGCAGATTTCAAGAATGGGGAGCCCTGACTATCATCGTGATGATTTCCAAGGCGACAATAGGAGTAACGAGATCCGCGGGGATATTGAAGACTCTGTTTTGGGTCTGTCTAAATGCATAGGCTCACTAACAGGATCTCACTTGACAAAGTATCTTCCCATCACAGTGTAAGTCAACCAAGCGCCTCTCCAGTTGTCTGAATGCATATATACTGACCAAACTGTGCTAAAGAACGAGCTGCCTTGCAATTCCTCTTGCGTTGCACCATGTGAACACAAGCCTATCCACCGAATACGAGGTAGTCCCAAGCCCTCTGGGAGGTTGGCCCTCTTTTAGTTTCGACCCCATACAGAAACACCTACAAGTTGTGACAGATGCAGCGGACACTTTTTCTGCTCAATACTATGGCTCTCAGTGGGTCAAGGAAGTAGCAGAACACGTGGCGAAACTCGCCCAGTCATTTAACAAGCTTTCATTGCGGTCAGGTCAAGAAGCGATGAAAGACTGGGTCGACGTTCTGGTGAGGCATCCAGAAGTATATCTGGGCCTTGTGTGGACTGTGGACATGTGTGTTAATCGGAGGAAGCTACCCGAAAGTCTAGATTTTCCCCTGTGCCTCCGCAATGATGTAGATAGGCTTAACGCAGCCCCTAAGAAATCAGACCATGAGATGTTAGACTCTGAGTCTCTGGATGGGCAGAAGGACATTCAGCTTATGCAGTCACTAGATTATCTCTTAGGTATCCAGGAACCCATGATAGATGTCTTATAAGACAGCATCATTGGTAATTAACAGCAATAATCATTAGTTATTCAAGCTTATTCATATCTCAGCGACTAGGTGTTTACTAGTCTTCCTATGAATCCCTACTATTCAGCTTTCATAGCAAACGGACACCCAGGACCACTCCACTCCGATCTGATATACTGGCAGTACGCTTGATCGCTCCCTCTGATATCCTCTTTCCTCGCCTTTGCCTTCTCTACGTCCAATGTCTCAATCTTCTTCCAAAACGACTCACGCGGGTCTGGTAAGAGGGTCTCAGCAAGACTCATCGCCGTTCCAACAAGAAACACAATTAGCCACTGAAAAATTGGGTTGACTGGTTCTAGCTGCATTGCCCTAATAGTTGTAGGCAGTGTAAGAGCTTTAACTATTGACACTCCCAGCCATCGAAAGCCGTAGGGAAAGTATCGGAACGCGAACTGATTGAAGATGGCCAGGCCGATGTATTGCATCTTCACATCGAACTCGCGTTTCTCATTTTCATAGTCTTCGCAGAATTGGATACAGCCCTCAAAGTCTTCAGGATATCCGGTAACAGAGTTCCCGTCCTCTCTGATAAACAGCGGCGTCATATCCCGCCAAAAGTGGTGAGCCGCAATCTTTTCCTTCTCGGTGAAACCTGATAATCCCAATCGAAGGCGAAGACGGTGCATGAGTACAGCACTGAAAGTCGTGACGTACAGAAAATCTTCGTTGTACGAGAAGTTGCCAGGGTAACGACGCGCCAGAGACGCATGAAGGTTGTTGATGTGCTCTACTGCATCACGGCATCGTTTATCGCTTGGTCCGTAGTGCCACCACGTCATGTTGTAGTTCTCGGTGTCTTCGACGCGCTGAGCTCCCCGCTTCACAACCTTGCCACCGTCTGAGCGCCAGACAGTTTCGCAGCCATGGGTTGTGATGATAAAATTGGGAAACGTAAGGGCGTAGATCATGTTGTTCATGAAGTCATTTGAACGGTAGCATGACATGAGGCGCCACATGAGTTCATAGTCGGTCTCTGGATCGAGGCTGTTGATGGTGGCATTAAGCCAGTGATAGCCCCCAGGGGATATTTCTTTAGACATGGTTGATGAATTGATGGAAAGAATTAAGCCAGACAAGTTTGGTAGATAGCCTTGTGATTGTAGTATTCATTCTGAAGTTTTGATTCATAAACGTTGTCTATATCATCGTTTTCAATTGACTGGACCTACGCTCTCCGTAAATCGATACGATATCGTACCGATAGTTCCCCGTGGGGAAACACGCGGCAGGTTTGAACTCAAAACGCGAAGGCCGCTGACTAAGCGGATTTCGTAATGTCTCTCGGACCGCCGAGATTCATCAAGTACCTACTCCGTACCAACTGCCGATTCTCAGATCCGATGCTCTTCATACTTATGTACGGGTACGATTTCTATAATCTCTTTTACTGAGACACAATAGCGGAGTCACTGGCAATCACTTGCTGTCACTGTTGTTCGTTACGTTAAAGTCGCTCATACTATGACGCGCGACACGTTTTATTAATTTACGTCATTGGCTTTTTGTGGCACCAACATATTGGAGATATTGGAGATTACCATTGTGTCTGCTCAAACCACCGCTGAGAATCACTAGCAAAGAAATGACCCAACTCAAGCTCATCCCCAAACCCAAGCGTTGATGTCTCCCACGTCGGCATTGTTGATAACAAATCCGACTCCATGTCGAAATTAAGAGGGCCCCCTTCTGCCGTCAAGTATGATCCCAAAGAGTCACTGTTAAGATCGGCTCGGGTCGCAGTGCTCGCGTCTACAAGTTTGTCAATGATGTGAAGGGTGATGAAAAGTTAGTAAGGAATACTAACCCCAGGCGCTCACGATCCGGAGAAGTTGTTGTACAAATTTGACACAACGTAGGACAAGGGTGTTGTTATCGCTGAGCTTCAGAAGAGCCTCGCAAGTCTTGCCGAGATATCGTTTTGCACTTTCAAGGCGGCCAGCGTTTCCAGCTTCAGCGCCGAGAGATATCAACAAGCTGCCGAAGATGGCCAACGCTGCACTAAAGGCTTTTTCACAAGTTAGCTCACCACAAGAAATCATTGCGGTTGGTCACTTACCATAGTAGAGAGTAAACCACCAAGCGCCGATGAAATGGCGCCCGTGATCGGGTCTTGTCAAAATGGTGTATATAATATCTATGATGTTTTCCGCAACTTGGACAAAGACTCTGTCAAAGTTGGCGTGCATGCTGTTGATGGATCCCGCGTTGCGATATGGCGTTTTGGCCTCTCGGAGCAGAGTACCTAGAGACCGAATGAATATCGGGCGATGGAGGAGGAGTTGAACGTTGAGATATCTGAGCGTGAGAATGATTCTGAACTTTTCACGCAATGGATCCTGGATATTCTCATCTGCATTATCTGGCATGTTATCCACAGAACGCAAGCCCAGATGCTGAGGCAAGCTGTTTTGCCAGTCTGAAAGCTCCTGGCCGAACTGAATCATGGATGTCATTGTAGCTGTATCTGATGATTGGTCTTCACATCCAAGGTTGCTACCATAAAGTGAGCCAATAATTCGCCCCATGATCCTGTAAAGAGTTCTAGACAGGTCAGGTCAGCGGGTCATATTTGAGGTACTATGATTTCTTACATCGAGGCGTTGTAGAATGCAGTGCTCATTTTATGGACTTCATCGGAAGCCGATATCGGTACTGGTAATATTTTTGGGAGGTCCAAACGGATGTACTCTTCTGGTATAGCAGATGGGCGACCAAACGTGAGGCTCAGACTTCTGCATAGTTGTGTCAGCTGACATGACTTTTTCATCAGTAGTCTTGGTGATGCGGAAAACCAACCTATCGAGCAAAATGCATCCGAACCAAGTGCGTTTCCTTATCTCTTGCTGGAGAGGAGTGAATTTGGACGCTATATCTCTTGAGTGGAGTCCGATAGACATGGCAGCTTTGACAGCGAGGCCGTGAATAGTCCATGTATGAACCGACTTGTGCGTCCCCTGGAGATACTGACTCGTCAGTAGGAGGTATTGTACTGAAAGGTGTCAGTCCTAAGACGAGAGGCATAGTCGAAAGAGGTGATTCACCTGTTTCGAGGGTAGTCCCCCTAAACATCTGTGTATGGCAAAGCTCCTGGGCCCTACGATAGTACACATCCGACTCCTCAAAAGTTGTCTCACTTCCCGAGTCCTCCCAGCACGAAGTGCAAGTTGCCATTGCGAGAATCATGTTCAGCAGGCCGAGCCAAGTCCGGCGAACATTACCCCGAAAGCCACTTGCTCGAAATCGTTCATAAGTGTCGAGAAACTCTTGCTCGTGTATATACGGAAACAAGAGACCCGTGTTGTCAAAGTACGCACGGATGAGACGCTGCATGACCTCGTCTGGCGGTAGGAGGTTGGCGCCTACCTTTTGAGACTCACTTGAGGGTGCTGGAAACGCGTTCAGGTTACTCACTAGGCCACCTTCGTAGGCACTGTACTCTGATGCTGGTGTTAATGAAGTCTGGTTGCCATGTTGTGTCCTTTTTGTATCAACAGCTCGCAATATGTGTCGCATAAGTGCGATGTTGGATGATGGGCCTAGAGAATGGGTTAGAGGAGGTCAAAAAAAGGGCCAGACCGTGTTTGCGTACCAAAGAAACCGCAGTCTTGCTCATCTACGAAAGAGACAGCCATGCCATCAGTCATACTCTGACCAGCACCATTTTCTGGTATCTCATCGATGTTGAGCACCACATTTCCAGGTTGGTGATGCAGTGGAAGCGTGACATCTTGCCTAGAACTTCCTGACGTTTTTAGTGTACCCTCAACCAAATTCAGTCTAACATTATGCTGTTCAAGATTCGTTTCCAACAGCTTCACTTTGGCCTCTAGGGCAGCAAAGATGCTGCACACATCTTCATGTTAGACATGATTCATAACAGTCCAGGGTAGTGAAAAAGAGACGTCTGCCTTACTCTTTTGGGACTAGAAGATTCGCTGAAGTTTCCTGCTGTTCATATGAACAATCGAATCCCAGCTTGTCGCACGTGTCACATCTTGGTCGCACTCCATTGCACTAATTCCATCAGTCAATCGTCCAATGACGCGTGAGAAGCAGACCCTACCCGTGATTTGCGGATTCTGCAGGCCGAACAAGCCAGCGCGACTCGGCGTCTCTTTGGCGCGGGCTCCGACGCATTTGCTTTTGGCGGCTGAGACGTTCCGCTTCTGGCCGAAGCTGGTGGAGAGTCATCTCGGGGGGTCATGATGGTACGATTGGAGATGCCACGAGTAGCCTTGATCGGGGCAACATTGGGATGGGCCGATTTTTGTATCCAGGTTGACAAATCTTGTCTCCGCATTTCCCCAGAATTAATGAGACAAGAAACTGGGGGTTACGGCACTTCTAAACTCTGTTCCACCTTTGGTTTGGCTTGTGTTGATACGGCCAATTGGAATGGCGTGTTCTCTTCCGTCCCCATCTCGCTTCTGGTGCTTGCGGAGTTGAAGGTTACGCCTTTGTTACACTGGCGCAAATACATTTCCTTCAATTGGTTCAGTGACTACTCTGGTATCCACCTCATCGTGTTAGCTCCACTTCCGGGGCACTATCGGGACGGTCGGAACAAGAGGCAGGTATCAAAACAGGCCCAAGACATATACTTCCTACTTTGAGCTTTAGTTATCGAAGAATTATAGTGACAAGGAATTGAATACACAAAAATTCACAATGAAGGTAGCTTGGCAACGTTTGATCCGATTCGTCTCAACTGACGGGCGTCTTTTGCGCGGAGAGCCCATCCTCCCGACCCCCGACTTTGATCTTGGAGATACCACCGAAGAGACAAAGCTTCAGGCGCGTGTCATTGAGGGAGATGACCTTTACGACACAAATGGAGTCACACGTGTTACAGATGAAGTTGTGACAGTCAAAACCTTGTTGGGACCCCTTGTTGCTAGCGATGTATCCATTCTCAGATGCGTGGGACTCAACTATGCTACACACAGTAAGTATTTCTGACATCAACGAGCAAAAATACCCCGAAGACTCGTACTAATACGGCGACAGTTCGTGAGGCTGGACGCAAGACACCGCCTTTTCCTTCCATCTTCTTCAAGCCTTCAACAACAATACATGACCACGGAGTCAACGTGGTGATCCCCAAAGTCGCCCAGGATGACCAAGCAGACTATGAGGGAGAACTAGTACGCTCCAAGCCACATTACTACAGATGCATACTGACAGATCTAGGTTGTGGTCATTGGGAAGGATGCAAAGAACGTCAAGGAGAGTGAGGCCCTCGACTACGTCGCTGCTTACACAGCAGGCAACGACATTTCATCTCGAAAATGGCAAAGAGACCCGAATCTCGCTGGTGGAGTGCCGCAATGGGGATTCTCAAAGGGTTTCGATACCTTTGCGCCTCTAGGTCCTGCTCTGGTTTCAAGCTCTGTGATAACAGCACCCGAGAAACTCCATCTGCAGACAATTGTGGACAAGGAAACTCGACAGGATGCAGGTCTCGATGACCTTGTGTTTTCTATTCCTCGCTTAATTGCACACCTTTCGTCCGGAACTACACTGCAGAAGGGAAGTGTTATCATGACGGGTACTCCAGGAGGTGAGTCATCTCAATAAGTGATGTTTGTGTGAGCTTGAGCTGACTTGTGAATGTGTAGGTGTTGGTGCTGGCTTACAGCCGCCAAAGTACCTTGTACCTGGAACTCAAATGGAGGTCAAGATTACACAGATTGGCACTCTCAGGAACGGCGTCGACTATGAATAGTCGGGAACGGAGGGTAGAAGAATAAATAGGCACATTATTACAGAGATATACTAGACCTCGATGCATTCAAGTTTTTGTCTTACATATAAACCATAGAGCGCAATATTGTAAACGTCACTTGGTGAAGAAGTATAGCTTATAGATAGAAGAGAAAGTGTTATTCAGCCTCCAGGGTCGATATGAACTAATTGTCAAGGGAGTGACACTTAAGGGGAAAGAAAAGAACAGCTACGTCAACAACAACATAGCAAACCAATCATAATGAAGAGCGAAAAGTCTTTCCACTGCCCAGGGCCCCGGGTACCCTATGGCAAGCACACCAGTTTCACTACTGTGCCAAAGCGAAGCCTTCCTAGATCGAGGTAGCAGCAACGCGCTGAATGAGGAATTGGGGTGCAGGTCCAGAAGCATCGGACTGATAAGCAAGATGGGGTGCAGCAACAATCAAGGAGCCAGTGCAAACCAAGTCTCCAAAGTTGCAGAAGACCAGGGTTCGCTCTCGTGGGTAGTTTGGAATGCGGCCAAGATTCTGCAGGTTTTTGGTATATCCGAACAGCACAGTGCCGACGACTTTGTTGCGGACAGAAGTGCTGAGATCCTCGATACTGGCTGCAGCAAGGGCAGCACCTTGACTGTACCCCCCAGCCACGATCTTGGCAGAAGGGCACTTTGAGTTTGCAAGGTTGAACAGTCCGATCATCTCTCGAATGGCTGCCGAAGAGGTTCCTCGAGGAAGGGCGTTGTCGCCAAGGGTAGCACGGTATGCTCCGCCAACCTATGATTCAACCAGTCAGAAAGTGAAACTGAATATTGTCAGGGAATCGACTCACTCCTTGGATCCAGACTCCATTGCTACCGTAGTTGCTCTCAAGCACAGAAGCGACTCGAGGACCAAGTGTTCCCTATCAAGTCAGCCAACTCGATCTATATCACTGAACAGAGACAAGACTCACCAAGTTTCCAAGCTCAGTGGAACCCCGAGCATAGATGAAAATAACAGGGGGGCAAGCAGATGAAGCGCCGTTGGAGAGATCATCACGAGTGATGCTTCCAGATTGACGTTTCTCGAGCTCAGCAAGAACTTCACGTTCAGAGAGAGGGTTGGAAGTGGGGAGAGCCACGGCCGTAGCGGCGAAGAGTGAGAGGATAGTGGTGAACTTCATGATTGATATGAGTCAATGATTGGACTGAAGTGTTCTTGTGAGTTGCTGGTGATTGTGGAATGATTGAGATGCTTGTGAGGTGAAGAAACTCATTCCGACGGGATAACGACGTCTATTTATAATAATTTCTCAAGTTGCTTCCCCCTACTATTTTCTTCTACCCTTATACTCAATCCTATCTCATCATCTAACGATTCCTACATCTTGCCCGCTTACCTCCCAAGCCTTCTCCAAACCTCGGCTCCATTCCATAAGGAGGGGAAGCTCATACACACAAACATCTTACCTTCACTCATCATAAGACCAGGACCCCGCACTTCACAACACCACCATCAGCGTTTCCAACGAATCACTTAATAAAAGACTGTCTCAGGAATTATCGCACTAGAGTATGATTTCTCGGAGCTTCGTGACTCTGCATCGTTTTAGGAAATGCCAACAACGTTTTGTCGACCTAGCCTTTTCGGTAGCAATCTCACGATGCGGAACTCTACCGAGTCAAACTCACTAGTTCCCTTGGTTAGTGTTATTTGAATGGCGGGATATTTTAAAGAAGGACGCTAATCCAGGGTGAGATCTTCTTGCGAAAATACCTAAACACCATGATTATACCGAGGTCATCTTACATAAACAATAAGGGAAAAGATCAGCAAATGGACGTTAACAGCCAAGATATTACCACCAAGATCAATGATTCAGCGGTCAAGGACTCAGAGTAATTCTCCTGTGCTACGGCTTCCAGGTCAAATCAAGAATGATGGTAATTGAGGAGAGAATGGACCTCGGCACATCAATTGAGTTGGGCTTGGCAGTGAGCTTATGCGTATTTAGTCCAATAGTGAGGGCTCGGGACCTCTAGGAAGTGCCTCATAAAGTTACAGCAGCTGTTAACCTGGAACTATTGGCTAGATCTTCTATGTGAGACGGGTGGCTAGACATGTAGCTGAGGTAGAGGAGGGAAGAAAATGCCATTTCAGTGTCCCTTCTATATCATTACACTGTCCTATATTTCATGCTACTTGCCCCCATGTCTCTTCCCAAAACACTTTCTTCAATAATCCCGCGGCATTCAATGCCACCTTAGTAGATATATATATATAAGTCTATGAAAGGCCAGCATGATTCGATTCCTACCGAGCCTCTGCTATGGATCTCGCCACATACGTCGCTTGAAAAGTTCTAGGTTCTTTCTGCTGATTGAGGCGCTCAGTCGTAAGTCTCAACTGCAAATAACACATCTAGCTCAGAACTTTAGAGCTTGGCAAGTTCAACAACACCTCCATAACGATTCTTATCGACTTCCTTGCTATTTCTGGCTATGAGAACATCTCTTTAAGGGAATGGCATATTCTAGTCCAACACTCCTTGTAGATGATCTGTGCCTCCATGTTCCCATCCTGCGGTTTAACTGAGAACCCGTGAGTACCGTCTTCAAATTCATGGAAAGTGATTTCCTTGCCGCTTTTCGCAAGATTTTGCGCATAACAGAAACCCTCCTCTTTGAGGCAATCGAGGCTACCGGTGAACAGTACAGCAGGTGCAATATCCAGCTCACGGAGCAGGTCTACACCAGCAGCGACGGGAGATACAAAGATGTCGTCTTTGCAGACTCTCGGCGGCAGATATGACTGCTCCATTGCTCTGGCCATCCAAGCGGGTAGGCTGTGATTCTGGGCATCGCTTGTAGACCCGGCGAGTCTTAGATTGTACGGCAAGCGAAGCTCAAGGCTGGGATACAGCATGAAATGGAAGACCTGTTTGAAGTCCAGTGGTAGATGTTCCCTAAAGATGGAACAAGGACCACCTCGAAAGGATAGTAATAGCGATAACGCTGCTGTCAGATTACCGCCGGCAGAATTTCTTCCGATCGCAACGCGGCGCGGATCAACACAGATGCCTTCACGGGCAGCTGGGGATGTCATGGCCCAACGTAGCGATTCATAAGCTTGTAGTAAAGCATGGGGATAAGGGTATCGAGGCGCTTTGGCGTAGTTAACCGACATGACAATTGCTCCAGTCTACACTGGCGTTAGCTGCGAGTAATTGCTGGGCATGTCGTAGGCTGCATACCTGTTCAACAATTCGACGGTTATTTAACCGCCCATCCTTTGGATGTCCCAATACAAAACCACCGCCTTCTAGAACCAACACCAGTGGATACTTGAATTGAACATCGTCTGTAGGGCTGGGTAGCCATACATTGCAGATAACATAGCCCGCTCCCAAACCTGGGGTGCTGATTTTGACTTCCCGATCATGACCTTCATTTGGACCGGTCAGAAATGATACAAGTTTGCGCAGAGTCCAGGTGACGCAGTTGAGGTAGATTCGATAGGGAAAGGGCCATTCTTGGCCATCTGTTACAGTAGGTATACTAACACGACTCTGCTCAGTTGTCATGCTGTGAGGAGAATTAAAAAAGATCCGAATTGATGAGTTACCAAGTGTGCAAGCGCAGTAAATGTAGTGAAAGTGGGTTGGGGCTGGCGCTAACTTATGTCAGTGCGCTGACACAGTCAATCACTAACCTACGTGGGTGAAATATATACCCGAGGGAGCACATAACTTCAATCAAGACTGACATCTACTCTAAATCTCATATCAATTAATCTTTATTGACTCCTGGATATTCGCGTAGAGAGTGTAGGACCTGCTCGAAATTCAGCAGTAGATATTTTAAATATAGACTAAGGACCACTTTAAAAGGATAGCAGAAAAGGGAAGATAATACTAAATTCTAGTAGATAGATATTCCTTTAATTGCTATGTAATAAAATAAATATAGATGCTTATATAGTTAGCTAAGGACTTCAGGGCCTAGTTTAGTACTAATAGCTAGTATAAGAAAAGCTAGGCATTATTTAATAGAGAAGCAGATTTTATAGTCTTTAAATGATAGTAAGCGTCCCATTCTGGGTAATGTATTTCACTATATAACGTCGATCACACTGTATTACATGTAATGTTTGGATCTGCTTCATGTTGCAATAACAGTTCGACGGGTCCAAGGAAATCGTTATCGATAGCCAACGACAGAGCCGTCATGCCCTCACTGTCAAAAACGTCTACAGTCGCACCAGCGTGGAGAAGTAGGCGCATTGCACCCACTTGATCATCTGCAGCCGCCCAGTGCAGCGGCGTCAGTCCTTTCTTGTCTTGGATGTCCAGGACGCTGGTTGATACTGAAGTTTCTAGGTCTGTTCCCAACCCATTGTTGTCACAATACCGGCCGATGCCACAGGCATCGTCATACTTGCCATCCTTGTAGGTGTCGTCATGCTGCAGCTCTAACAGAATTTCCATCACATCGATGTTGATAGGGCTTCCATTCCCGCTCCAGACGGCCCAATGAAGCACTGTCCAACCCTCGGAGTCGGTCTCACGTAAATAGCTTGGTCTTGGCTCATTTCCTCTGCAAGCTAAGTCTGATGACTCTTTGCTTTGCGGTTTGCCGTCTGTCAGAAGGAGTGGCCGCATTACGTCTGGGAGACCCATGTGCGAGGCCAGCATGAGGGGCGTGAGTCCATCCGGAAAACGTGGGACGGTGCTGATAGTGTCCCAATAAAGTTGGAACCATGAACGGAAGGTATTTGAAGACGTGTCACAGAGAGAAACGACTTTGGGGAACATCGAAGAGGCGGATGAAACTTTGCCTAGACCGCAGTGGCTTCCCCAGTGTTTCGCGGCATAGTCAAACAGGCCGCCCTCTTTCTTCAAATTTGACCGTATTAGTATGCTACATTCCTCATTGGTAGAGATGTGCTCGTCGTCAACTTCCATCAAATTTCTGTAAGCTTCAGGTTCTGGTGATGACTCGCTGCTTACCGCATAAGAAAGCAGAAGATAGATAACACAGATCTCGGCTAGACAATAGTTCACCCCAGCCGATTCCAAACATCCTTTATACTGGTATATCCTTGTCTCGTCTGGAGATTTTGGGATATTTGGAGCCCGTAATAGAAATTCAGTGGCTGTATGGTGGATGAACGACACCGTCCCGTTCCGAATCCGAATGAACGGGCCACAAACGGCATACAAGTGTCTTGCAATATCAAACTGACAGCGATGGTGTACTTGCCAGATGTAAGTGTCGTCAGATCGAACCGCAAGGGCGATTTCAATCTCCTCCAGAGTAAGAGCACGCTGCGAAGCCGCTATAATGGATAGTATGCGCAGCATGGCGTCGGGAGCAGCCGAACGCCGCAAGATACCATCATATAAACCATCTAGCCTGTCTGGGATAGATCGAAGCGTGGTTTCAAACGACTGCGGTGTGGCGTTAGTGTCGGTTTCCAGCAAGTCCAGCACCATATGGACCCAAAGGAACGTGTTGTCAGACCGATTGATGAGCTGTTTCTCGACGACGTCGCGTATGGAATCTGAACATCGAGTAATGTTCTGAATTTGAGAGCAGCGAACTTGAACAAATCTTGAAATGTCGCGCATCGTGTGCGCTGCGTGATCTGCGAGTTGTATTCGATGATGAGCTGGCAAAGCGCGGAACATGTCGTCAATAGGTTGGCTATGGCGACTGGTGACTGCAAGCTTGAACCATCCGCTCCCACTACCGCCCTCGCTGTTGTTATGATCGAAACTGATCGAGAATAAAAAGCTAATAAGTCTAGTCATAGATGCAGACTCACACTCATCCAGCGCATCTACAACACAAATAACCCTAAAAGGTTTCATCTCTGGCCCTAAAACAATGGCCTTGAAGATTTCGCATAAAGTATGGAGACTCAGCCCAAATTTCGACGGATTTTGTTTCAAGTACTTTTCGGCCAAGGGAGCAAGTGTTGGTTTAGCTTGCAGAAGCTGATGGATAAGCGCAGACACGAGCGCCGTCCCGTTGAGCTGAGCCGCAATATTCCCGTCAAAGAAGAAGTAAATCATTATGAAATCGGCATTCTGCATTTCTGGACGCTGGTTGATACTGTCGATCAGAAATGCCGCGAGTGTCGTCTTTCCGCAGCCAGGATCACCGGATATCCAGAGAACGGACGACGACGGGCTTTCAAGCCACAACAGATATTCTGCCTCTTGAAGCATCCACGTGCAGGTTTCTTTAATAGGTGGCTTGACTAGCGCCTTGTACTCTATATAATCAGATTTGTGGAACTGTTGAATCTACTTATGTAAGTTATTAGTCTGGACAAACAGTCTTAATACTCACAATTCTCAGGGTAGCTTCGTCATGTATCTTTAGGCAATTTACTTTCAAAATTGCTTGAGAGTATATATCTTGAAGGGCTGCACGAATCAAAGCATAGTTCTGACATCCTGGATGAGAAAACCGGCAAATAGTGCGGTGGTTTGTGTTTAACATTGGGCTAGCGATTTCGTTTGGCAATTGCAACACAGCCGAGTTCTTGTCAACAACCTAGACACAGGGATTAGCTGCACTTGTAGTTGAGATGGCTGGCTAACCTACCAGCGAACTCATATAGGGCAAAGAATCTGTCTCGTAAAAAGTCTTGATGTGAATCCCGCTCGCCCTATCCACGAACTGGGACGAGACATCCCAGAGAAGTTCAGCATTCTTTCTTAGAGATGCCACGAGCTTTTTATTAGTTCCGGTCCCAAGCTGGGCTGCACAGAGAACCATAGATGCAAATTCGGCGGGAGCTGCAAAGCTGGATCCTCGGTGTGGAGTAGCTAAGAAGACAACACCTACGGTTGAATGAGCAATAGTGCCATAGATCTCTGCCCGCTCATGGGCAACTATAAGAGCCTGAAACAATATTAGCATGCCGTCTCAAATTATGTATCTCAGACAACACCGGCATGAACTTTGACCTTTTTAACTATCAATCCGCCCATGCTGTGGCAGATAAAAATGATAGGCCTCGTTAAATCGAAGCGGACCGCCTTCAGTCTTTCGAGTAAGTCTCGAGCGAATTCATCAACACCAGCAGTGGATTTACTAAATGCCACGACTGAGCTATATCCATATGATATCACCCTGGCATTCTCAATGTCTTGTGGGATGAAATCCTGGAGCCAGGAAGCTCTGGTCTCAGCATGCTGCCATGTTCGCACCGGATGACCCCCAAGCCCATGAACAGCCACAAAACTTTCTGGTCAGTGGAGCCTGGTATTTGCAGTAGATTCTTCACTCACTCCACTGCGTTGACATTTGATGTGACTGCGTCGTTCAATAAGAAAATCCCAAATCGTTGCTGAAATGACTCTTCAAGTCGATCTTCCTAAAGTCGGGGCATCACAACCGTCAGTCGATTATATCTGAGCATGGTATTCGGCTCCTAGTTGCTATGGATACTTACAAGAATCTCGTTATCTTTGGACTTCAATGATCGCTTCCTCACTCGGTGCACCAGGTCACGAAGCTTCATTTTGGCCAACAGAGTCTAAATTATCTTACGGTTATCCAATGGATTAACAAGATATCATGAACTCGCAGCACGGCTGGACTTGGCCAAGTTCAGGAGGCATGTTGTTGCTTGTGTAGGTCAGAAGCAATTGATGCCCAACTGACTATGTGCAGGTTGCCTTGGGTAGAGCCTAGCTAGAGCTGCGCCTCCGCCACCATCTGACCCACCATTCAGGAGTTGGCAAACTGACCAGGCGGTTGAAAAACGAAACGAGAGCCTGAGGCATAATGCATTTTGGCCATAAACTATATGATGGCGAAGCTCGAGTGAGGACTCGCGAACAACATCCGCTTCCCACGGTCTTTTGCTAAATTTGCCTTGTAAGCTCACCATTCCACCACTACAGAGTGCTGCTACATATAATGGCACGCACCAAACAAACCGCTCGGAAGTCCACTGGTGGTCGCGCCCCCCGCCTCCAACTGGCTAAGAAAGCGGCCAAAAAATGGCAGCAATCGCTGACCCCGCTTCACCGCGCTGCCATTAGCGGGAATGTTGGGATCCTGAGGGCTCTGCTTATCAATGGATCGGCTGACGTAGAAAAGAAGGACAACAGTGGCCAAACGCCCCTTCATCATGCCGTTAAAAACGGCCATCTTGGAGCTGTCGCACTTCTTCTAACCCATGATGCATCAGTATCATCACCAAACATGGAGTTTTTCACGCCTCTGACTTTTGCAGTCACTCACGACCAACTGGAAATCTTCAACCTTTTACTGGAGAACGGAGCTTCGATATCAACTTTATGCTTAGGTAACCGCACACTATTGCATTGCGCTGCACAAAATGGCCATAGTAGGATTTCAAATATTTTACTGCAAAAGGGTTTATCTATTCGTGATCAAGACAATGACCATCGGGTCGCCTTGGACTATGCTGTCTATAACCAACACTGGGACCTCGCCAAATTGCTATTGAAGGAGGGCTGGACTCGATGGGTCTCGGCCCAATCGCGATACGAAGACGGAAAAAATCCCCATCCTGTGGCTCCTGATTATGACGTCGTTGTCTCGCAAATGGAAAGAGAATCTGGAGTTGTTCGCCAGAATTCCTTGGCTATGGCTGCACGTCTGGGCAGGGACGATCTCATACATCGATTGTTGGAAGAACACGGCTGCCATGTAGATGGTGTCTCTGGAGAACATAGTCCATTGTACTTTGCTGTGGAAGGCGGACACCATAAATGTGTCGAGGTCCTTCTATCGGCTGGTGCTGTCAACAACAAGACTATCGGGCCAGGTACCTCGCCGCTGGACTGCGCCGTGCGGCTCCACCACCACGACATTACGGCCACCTTGATACGCGCGGGGATAGTTCCTTGGGCTGAGATCAGCATTAGCAGTCCCTACAGCCAGGTTCTTCCACTACTAGCGAAGCGAGAGCCTACTGAGGTGGCACAGCTTCTGTCACATACCACTACGCTCGACAGTCTGTCCATGTGGCTTGTTGAGATTGCCAGGTTCAAGCTCGTAAGCATTTTAAAAGAGTACTTTCGTACTGTCCTACCTATCGTCCAAGGGAAATATGTAAACCAGCCCATCACGCTACCAATCCCCAAGCTCGTCTGGCACTTTATGCAGAGTCAGAGAACTATGACGATGGGAACGAGATCGCAGACGAGAGAGGCAAACGCCAATCACATCAGGAACTTGCAAGACGCTACCGTCACTGCACTGGATAGTAGCTTTGATGCCGTCTTCTTTCTCGTCAGTGTTATTGAACCTGCAATTCTGAACATGGTCCTTACCAGCGACCCTGCCATACGGAGGAAAGCTTGGGAAAGGCTTCCATCAAAGCTCAACTGTCAGACTGACAAAGACCTAATTGCCTGTCTCGCTAGAGCGGGGTTTACACTGCCTCCACCACCTCCACCACCTCCACCGTTTCTACCATCTATACACTCTCTTTATGATGCTTGCGAGGCCGGGTCTATAACCAAAGCACAAAGGTTCTTACAAAAAAGGCCCGAGAGTGTTAACATCCTGGGACCTCGAAATCGAGCTCCCTTACATGCAGCCGCGCAGCAGGGCCACCTAGAAATAGTGAAGCTACTTATAGACTACGGTGCAGACTTGAAGGCTACAACTTTCTTTGGCAGCACAGCAGAGAAACTTGCAGAGAAGTATCATCAGACAGCAGTTACAGCATTCTTGAAAGCAGCTCGGACATCACAGGACGAGGGATCAAAGAGAAGTATATAATGTAGATAACATATATGCGCAAGGGAGTATATAAGACAGGCAAGTGCCAGATATGAGAATAGAAATTATAGGAAATAAACATAAAACTATAGTATCTAGACAAGAGAAATACTGCTGTCTTAAATCCTTTATCAATTTACCCCCATCGCCTCCCGGATCTTCGCACAAAGAGCCGATGCAATTGGCTCCCTCATCATAGTAAAGTGATTGGCATTTTGAATCGCCATTGTGCTGATGTTCCCAGCGCCAATAAACTCATCCCAACCATTCGGTCCAAAGTCCTCCCTGTTATTCAAGAGCCAGTTCATTCCCCGAGGATCGTCAGGCTGTGCCTCAGGACGGGGATCATCGGGGTTTTTGCACACGCCGTCTGCAGCCCAGATGATGGTCGTCTTTGGAGCCATACCATGCTCAAACGGTTCAGGCACGTACCTATCCAACGCCTCAATGAAGACACAGAAGTGCTGGAAGAGCCAATCAGGCGGAGCTTGAGCCTCCTCTCCCATCTCGAAGGCGCCAAAGATACCCGACTTTTCGAGGAAGTCGTACATACGCTTTGGCAGCTTGCCGAGACCAACCGGGTTGGGGGAGTCAATCAGGATGAGGCTCTCGACTACCTCTCCCTCAGAGACGAGCTGACGAGCAGCGTCGAAGGCTGAGACGCCTCCGGCTGACCAACCAGCAAGATGGTAAGGGCCCTGAGGTTGACGTCGACGCACTTCGTTCAGGTAAGAGCCTGTGATGTCCTGGAGAGCACAGTTGAACTCATGTGGCTTGGTGAGGTAAGGACTGTTCAATCCAATGACTCTCATGTCCGACGAAATGGAAGGGAGAGTAACATAAGACGTTGCTGAACCAGCGCCGTCGGGGAACAGAAAGAGTGTTTGAGAACAGTGCTTGGTGCCTTGCAAGATCGTAGAGGTTGACCGAGGTATCTCTGCCACTATAGGCTTGACCTCCTCAACGACATCATCTCCATGGTCACTGGGGGATGTTGAAGCAGCGCTAGACGCGGAGCTCTCCGCCTCAGAGTTTGAGCTCGAGAAGTCTTGGTCGTTAGCTCCAAGGAAGGACTTGAGATCCTGAACTGTTGAGAACTCGTAGAATTGCGCTGCTGGAATGTCCAAGTCGAGTTCTTCTCGGAAGTTGCCCAGAATAGTCAATGACATGAGCGAATCGACGCCTAGGTCCGCCAACAGTGTAGAGTCAGTGAGCTGAGAGATGTCAACGCCAATCTCATCCGCAATGATCTCCAGAGCCTTCTGAACGAGGCCAGAAGCAGAGCCAAGAGATGACTCTGTTGGCTCGGGAGGTGATGTTGTGCCGACGCTATGGCTAGCGGTAGACGGGGGAGTGAGAACGACCTGTTTCACGGGCTCGGGAGCAACGTGCTTGACAGCGCCGTGCTTAGACTTGGCACCAGAAGGCTTGGGTAGAAGCATCTCGAGTACCTTACGAGCGACCTTCTTGAAGGTGACACCACCACAGATACCGATGATCTTCCCATCACGAAGAACGTGGACATCGCCACTGTAAGTCGAATCGTCAGAGCCAACCGCCTGCATCTTGACGTATGTCTGATACTGCACGTCACACTGGTAAGGCTCAACCAAGCGAAGAGTCCGCCAGCCATGATTGATGTAGACATGATCGTCAAGGTCCAGGCTATCACTGCAGTTCATGATGAAGCCAGTGATGTGGCCCAAACTGTCGCAGCAGTACGGGTTGAGCGCGAAAGAGTCTTTGCCTGAGGGCATAAAGACCTTACCCGTTCCTTCGAGGCCTTCACTGTCGAACCAGACCTGCTCGATGCCTTGGAACGCAGATCCGTACTGGACTGAGTTGGAGAAGATCTTGTACAAGAGACCACGACGCATCATGTGAGCAGAACCATCACTGGCGCCTTGAACGAGCTGTTTGATGCCTCGCTGGATGAGGTACGCGTTGCCCTGCCAGTTCTCACGGTGGGAGCCTGGGTTCTCGACGACTATATCGCAGACTGCGTGGAGGGACGTCTGCTTTCCGTCTGCACCGACGCTGAAGATGCGGATTGAACCGTGCATAGTGGTCCAGTCCATATCGAGCGATGCTCGGAACAACTGAGGGCCAGTCTCTCCCACGATGAGAGCCTTCTCGACTGCCATGTTGTTGATGGAAGGGAGGCTCGTGTGCGCATCGAGGCCGTGGTTCTGGATGAGGTGCTTCGCGAGGGTGAAGGCGATGTCGGCGAAGAGAGTCTACAAATCGTAAAGTCAGTAATAGAATCTAGTATAAAAGAGAGAGTACTAACAGAAGGAGCCATAGTCAATCCGTTGACACGATGGTTCTTCGCAATGACCAAGAGAGATGGGTCATGCATGTCAGACTCTACCGTGATAGAGCTTCTCTTGTCACCATGAACCTGCTCAATGACATTATGCACTGAATCACTCAGCCTCAGTGCCCTTGCTTGCACAACTGCACCAACTGGACCGTTCTCAACGGGAGCGTCGCCCTTGGTAAGACACCAGCTATACTTGTACTGCATCCAGTAGTTCGCAAGCTGCCAACTATACTTGGGGAGCTGAAGAACATTGCGAGAAGATGCAAAGTCACGATGGTACTCGTCCCAGTTGACGGAGAAACCAG
This sequence comes from Fusarium proliferatum ET1, assembly GCF_900067095.1. Classification (NCBI taxonomy): domain Eukaryota; kingdom Fungi; phylum Ascomycota; class Sordariomycetes; order Hypocreales; family Nectriaceae; genus Fusarium; species Fusarium proliferatum. Next base: position 2,610,957 of record NW_022194796.1, on the reverse strand, counting down.
CCAGATGCAAAGCGCAAAGGGAATCTGCAAGAGTCTTGAAGTGGTCCTCTTTGCGGCGGAGAGACGCAAGGCACCGGAAGTCTTGGCCGATGACTGACTTGACCATTCGCGTGAGGATGGGATGGGCTCCAATCTCGATACACATGCCGCTTCGTTCCATGATGCCTTGCGATTCAGCCATCTTGATAGCACCGAGGAAGTCAACTGTCTCACGGCAATGACGTCGGATGTACTGAGGACCAAGGGTATCACCAGTGAGTAGCGTACGCAGAAGAGGCGAGACGATAGGAAGTTCGGGTTCGTGGAACTCAACTTGGGACGCCAGTTCTTCAAGGTCATCTAGAATGGGATCAACCTGAGAAGAGTGGAAGGCAAACGGAATCTCTAGTTTGTGAAGCTTGTAACCAGCCTGAGTCAACTTCCCGCAGAGCGTATCAACGTCCGCGTTGGAACCGCTGAGGACAGTGTCTTCAGCGCCGTTGACACAAGCAATCTCGACCTTCAAGTCAGATGAGATGTGCTGCCTCAAAGAATCAGCCTCCGCTTTGACAGCGACCATGCCGTGCGTGTAGGCAGTGCACTTCTTGTCAAGAAGCGCTGCCCTGTGACCGCAAAGGAAGATGGCATCGTTGACGCTGAGAACGCCTGCAATCTGAAGAGCAGCATACTCGCCCAGGCTATGTCCAATGACGTACTGGGGAGTGATACCGAGGCTGATCCAGAAACGAGCGAGTGCGATCTGGATGATGCACGTTCCGAGCTGCACGACAACTGCAGAGAGATCCTCAACGGGGGTTGTGCCGTGAATGAGTGGGAGAACGGATGGGAGACCCTGAAGAGTGGCGATGTAGTCAAGTTGGTGAATGTCCGATCGGAAGGATGAGAAGCTCTTGTAGTACCCAATAGCCATGGCAGTCTCCTGCGCTCCCTGTCCAGTGAAGAGGAAGCCGACCTTGGGTGACACTGCAGGGATGCCCTTGACTTGACCGGCAGCGGAAGCAGCCTTGAGAAGAGACTTCCTCAGATCATCAAGACCGTTGGTGACAAACGCAACACGTCGGCTGTGGTGTACACGTCGAGCAGTAGTCGTGTACGAAAGTTGAGAAAGAAGCTCACCCTCCGGAGCCCAAGAGTTGGCGATGTAAGCTTCAAGAGCCTTCAAATTCTCCTCCAAAGCCTTGGTAGATCGCGCCGAAACAGCCACGACATGCTCAGTACGAGCATCTCCATCTTGATGCTGTCGTGCCGGGTGAGCTGCAGGGCCATCCTCGAGCAGCAACGACGTGTTTCCACCAGCAGCAGAGAAATTGTTCACCAAAACTCTGCGCTTCCCACCCTCAGGCCGTGACCAGTCCGCACTATCCTTCAGGGCAATGCGCACACCACGGTGATCCAAGTCTTTGGGAAAACCCTGGTTAATCTTGGTCTTGATGCCGCAGTGCGGAGGGATCGTGTTCTTCTGCATCATGAGCAGCACCTTGATTATGGCGAGAACTCCAGAGGCTGATTCAGCGTGTCCGACGTTTGCTTTGACTGAGCCGAGATACAAGCTCTTATCGCGTGGACGACTGTGATCAAAGGCGAATGAGTTGAGAACTGAGCGCATCTCAACTGCATCGCCAGCCTGGGTCCCCGTTCCGTGCATCTCGACGTAACTAACATCGTGAGGATGGATACCGGTCTCGTTAAGGAGCTTCTTGAAGAGATACTCCTGGGCGTCTGCGAGAGGTCGGGTGATGGAGACGGACTCTGCTGAGTGGTTGGTGTGTGCTCCCAGGATGACTCCAAAGATGGGATCACTGTCTGCGATAGCATCTGGAAGGCGTTTGAGAATCAAGGTGCCAATTCCATCAGCGCGGCAGTAACCATCCGCTCCATCATCAAAAGCCTTGCAATTGCCAGTGCGAGAAAGGAAATGCCCGCGATCGAGGCCTGCAAAGTTGTCCGGGTTCGTCATGACATTGGTTCCGCCAGCAATCGCTGTGTCGCAATCTCGATTCTTCAACGACGTAATCGCAAGATTGATAGCAGCAAGACTCGAAGAGCAAGCAGTGTCAACAGCGATACTCGGGCCCGTGAACTTGAAGAAGTAATTGACCCTTCCAGGAATAAAGGCACGATTGGCTCCAGGAATGTAGTAAGTGTCAACATCCTGTGAGGAGTTCACCTCACCCCAATCGTTACTCGTAGTACCATAGTAAACGCCCACGCGGTTCCTCTGGGTTGAGGGCGTTCGGTCCGGCACGACACCAGCCATCTCGAGAGCTTCGTAAGCTGTGAGTAGGGCGAGTCGCTGAGCTGGATCAGTCTGCATGGCTTCCTTGGGCGACATGTGGAAGAACTGGGTGTCGAAGTAGCCTGCGGACTTTAACCAGCAGCCGTACTGGACTTGGCTGGTGTTCTTGCGCTGGCCAGTAGGATCGTAGTGATCCCGAGCAAAGCGTTCTTCGGGGACTGGTTTGTGCACGTCGAGACCGCGGATTAGAAGATCCCAGAACTCGTCAAGGTTGTCGGCTTCTGGGAATCGACCGCTGAAACCGATGATGGCGATCTTGTTCTCATCGCCAGGAGCAAGGTTGGGTTCTGCTCGGTCTTTGGTCAGGCTCTCCAAGGTTGGCCCAATGCGAGTTGTAGCTCCTCTCTTAGCCAACCAGTCAGCGAGACTGCAAACAGTTGTTTGGGCATTGACCGGTATCAAGGTAGCGTCAGTACGAGAAACGGTTTCGACTAGAGCGTCGGTGACGAGATCCATGCGGATTTGTTGAGATAGTGCGCTGCTCAAAACGTTCTTGACGAGGTTCTCGAAAGACAATTGGTCTAGACGAGATCCGGAGGCGCAGGAGATGATGGGAATGAGCATCTTTTTCTCTAGGAACTCAACATCGTCGAGGATTGAAGCGAGGGCATGTTCGAGGCTGGACTCGGAGTATGATGAAGAGTTATGGTAAGGACCATAGATGGGAGCCGGATATAACCTCTTTCCAGAGAAAGCATCACAAGCCTTCAGTGACTCAAGGATAGATGGTGGACCGCTGATCGTTGTGAAACCAGGCCCAATGGCGCTGATGTAGGGACGCGAACTGGATGTAAGATTCTGAAACAAGAATGAGCATTACTCGAATTGGGAACACCAAAGCTCTCGAACTTACTTTCTCCTTGGAGAATTCTTGTAATGCTTCTGAAACAAGCTCCTCCTGATTCGAAGACAGAATCATGGACCAGCTCGAAGGTGTCGAGTACCCAAGGTTCTCGGCTCTTCTACGAACGTGCATTCCAAGTCGGAAGGCAACTGTCGCAGCTTCAACGCCCAGTCTCGAGATCTCGAAAACATCCTTGGCACAGCTAACAGCAGCGGCTGCAATGCTACCAGTGCAAATGCCGAGTAGCAATGACGGAGTTGTCGGTGGATGTTGCTTATCCGAACGGGCCAAATAGCTTGAATCTCGTCAGCAGATCTAACACTTCCGGACTATCTTCTGACTTACTCAATATAGTATCCAATCTCATAAATGCACACAAAAGCACTATCCAGCGCCGCATGAGGCTCACTCCTCCGAACGCCCTCCAAAAGCAAACTCAAGCTCTCAGCCTCGGGAATCGATTTCCTCTCTAAAGACGAGAGCGAAACAATCTCTCTTCGCACAGCCAAAAACGCCTCGCCAAGAAAGGAAGTCAAAAGCGCATTATCTTTCACGCGCACAAGGGCTTGCAATTTATCAAGAACGGGTGTGCTCTGATCGCCAAAAACATACACATCTGCTGAGGACGCCATCGTGAAAGAATGGCAAAAATAATCGCTGTTGAAAGCAGTAATACAATGTGCAATATTTCGTTTGTCTTGGCTGTTTTCTTGCCAAGATGTATCTGGCTTATACTGTAGAGATTTAGACCTGCATGCATCCTTTTTGGTAATTCGTAAAGGGCCTGGTAGACGAGCTAGTGTTGGGTCCGCGCTTTTGCGAAAATGTCCGTAGTGGCTTGCATGGGTAGTATAGCGGCTAATTACGCCACGCAGGATCAGATCAGAGATGAAGCTCCGAAGAGGTCCGAATTCTTATCTGGCAGGGGAAGCTGAAACGGGCAGGGTGGCGTAGTTGGTGCCGTGAGCCGAGGACGAATAGAGTCAAGAGAAGAGCCTCGCAGTAGATGCACTGATGCCTGGCCAACTGGACTCTGTAACCGGGTGGTGACTCGAAACTCGGCACTTGCATAGACTCCCATTGGTTTCATTACCTTAGCAATCCAGCAATCTGCGGTCTTGAGGCTTAGTCTCTAGAATTGAACTTGGTCTGGGCTTATGGGATGACTGAGTTGAATAACCATGTCCAAATCTCTGAGGGAGCTTAATTGATTGTGTAAATTATAGGTAATAAAGAGGTGAATATTTCTATTAGTTGAGCATTATTCATCTGATCTACGTAATGACTCAAATGAGTGAGCAGAACGAGCGAGTAACGTATGGCTTAGATTGATATCAAATGTTCTTTAGAGAGGCTATTCTAAGAGCCAACCTCAACGACACCAGTCGCAGCCTGCACTGGATTCCGAAGTCCCACAAACTCATTCCGCTGCTCAGACTCCTTCACGCTCACAGCCTGTCTACTCTCCTTCTCTTCCGCCGCCTCCTTAACTTCCTTCGCCACCCTCTGCCGTCTCGCCATCTCCGCCCGCGCCTCCTCAACAGCCTTGTTGTAAAGATGTCCTCTAGCCGTAAGCTCAACATCCTCCAGATACGGCGCAGCAGAAAGTGCCATAAAGGCACGCAGAAGCCAGTCCTCGTTACTAAGCTTCAGCATGTCTTTGACAAGAGTAGTTGCAGGTCCAGGAGTGCATAGTAACGCCTTGCCAACCATTTGGGATCTCTCCAGGGCTGTTGTAGCTGGCTGTGCGCGCTCCTGAGCATAGCTTGCGAGTATGGACTTGACGACGTCGCTAGACAGCTTGTCGCCTGACTGGCTTGCCTTTCGCGCTGCCATGAGCTTGTTGACGAAGACGGCGCAGGACTCTATGGCCTGGTTGGCGCCTTGTCCACCAGCCGGTGTAGTCTTACAAGCTGCATCGCCAACAATCACAGCGCGATCGGTGTGCCATCCCTTTGCGACGCCTTCTTCAACGCCTATCTTGACCGCCACTACACGATTCTTGTAGATCTCACCAAACTTGAGCTTTGGAGTGACCTGTGTATGAGCGACGCTTAGGCAGAGAGCCTCGGCTTCAGCTTCAGTGTATCGTGGAGCCTGAGACAGCGGGACGTTCTGATTGAGGTTCTCAAATACAAACCAGAATACAATTCCATCTTTGCCCGTGAAGCCAATGACTGTTTGGTTCTCTCGGTAGACGGCGAAGCGTTCACCGGGGGCGATGCCTTCGGTGGGCGCTGACATGCCATAGACTGTGGAGCAGGCAACGCTGATGTCTGGACACAAGTTAGTAAAGTGTCCCGGAGATCAAGTAGTTTCATCACTCACAGTCATCTGCAGTCAATGGTTCAGGCAGCTTTGAGTCAATGTGTGTGCGTACAGCGCTTCGCACGCCATCAGCACCAACGACAATGTCTGCAGTAAGAGACAAGCCGTCTGTTGTTGTAACAGTGACATGGTCCTCGCTCTCCTCAATTGAAGCAACGCGTGCTGAAGTCCTAACACATTCTGTGCGCTGAATGTGTCGTACCATGATAGGTAGCAGCTTGCGGCGCTCAATGAAGGCAACAGGATATCCGATTCTAAGACGTACCCTATTAGTCAACCGCCAAGAGAAACAGAATTCAATTATACTAACTTGTCACGATATTGACCCATGGCGTCAGAGTCATTCATCAAGTTCCCCTCGCTGTCATAAGAGAACCACTTTTCAAGCGGGATAGTGGCCTCCTCAATATCCTCCACGAGACCGAGTTGATCTAGAATGCGAAGTCCATTTGGCTGTAGACCAATACCAGCACCTCTGTCAGACTCAAGAGTATCGCGACCCTCGAGGAGGAAATAGCTGATGCCGAGTTTCTCAAACATCAGCGCTAGAGTAACTCCAGCGATTCCTCCCCCAGCGATGATGACTTCATAATGCTGGTTTGGTTCAGCCATGGTGATAGTGAGATGGAGTAGAATATTCTTTGAATTACGAATTGCCTCGGTTTACGGGCTTTCAGAAGGGATAGAGTGTCCTTTAGGGCGATGTTGTTTATTTGAGTAGGCAGCGCCTCACTAGTGTAGCTTATGCATAAGCACCGGCCGAAGATATCCGAATTTTAAAAGTCGCCTCATCCACGCATGGTGAAACACGCAGAAATCGGAGGACTTCGGACTTCCTAAACAGGTAGGACGCTGCAGTTCCTCTGTTGTCCAACATTGTAGTTGTAGACAAATGGCACCACTTTATAGACCTGATAAGCCTCTAGGAATTTCCATCTTCTCAGCATCATCTCATCAAACAGCAATTCAACATTATCTTCCTCGTCTTGACATTCACAAATCACATCGCCCAATATGGTTTCAAACGGCATTTCTAACGGTACCAATGGTACAAACGGCACTACTACCAATGGCACCAATGGTGTCAACGGACATGCCGCCCTGTCACCCCTGGAGGTCTTAGTCCAAGATCTCAACAAGAACACCACCACATTGAACGGGTACCTCCGCGTCAACAAACTTCCCGAGCCTAGCTTCGAGCGAGATGCGCCCATCATCAACTTATCGCCTGATGCGCCTGAAGAGGCACAAGTTGCTAAGGAGAAGGTGCTCGACAGTGCGCTGCAAATCTTTCAGCTTGTCTCTGGCCCAGGCGAGTACTTGCAAAACGTCATCACAGGTGTAAGTACTCCACCACAAACATTTGCCATAGCTTTGAATGACCATTATAGTATCATTATATGGAGATCCTCCGATGGATGAGCCACTTCAAGATCTTCGAGCTTGTTCCCTTGGAGGGCAAGATCTCATACACAGAGCTGGCTTCCAAGGCTGGCGTAGCTGAGTTACGGCTCAAGACTCTTGCCCGCATGGGCATGACGAACCATCTCTTCGCCGAGCCTGAGCCTGGCTTCATCGCCCACTCAGCTACCTCAGCCGCTCTCGTGACCAACAACCGATTCTCTGATCAGAGAGTCTGGATGACAAGCATCATTGCCCCGGTCATCGCATCTATGGTCACTGCGCATGAGAGATGGCCTGATAGCACTGCTCCTAACAAGGCAGCTTTCAATGCTGCGTTCAACACTGATCTCCGCATGTATGAGTACATTGCTAAGCAGCCTGATGTTTACAAGCTCTTTGGTCGTGTCATGGATGCGATTGCCACTAGCCCCAAGAGTGACTTGAAGCATCTTGTTAGTGGCTTTGACTGGGCCGGACTTGGCAAGGCCAACGTTGTCGATGTAAGCCTGCCTCTTGCCTGTCACACTGCAGTAGCTAACTTATCTCGTAAAGATTGGAGGCAACATCGGCCACAGCTGCGTGAAACTCGCTGAAGCCTTTCCCGATCTCAACTTCATCATCCAAGACATCCCTCATGTCGTCGAAGAAGGCGCCAAAGTCATCAAGGAGAACAACGAGGCCAGCATCGCCAACCGCATCCAATTCCAAGAATACGACTTCTTCCAGAAGCAACCAGTCGTCGGCGCTGATATCTACCTCTTGCGCCAGATCTTTCACAACTGGGATTTCGAGAACTCTGTCAAGATTCTCAAGAACACTGTTGAGTCTATGGGTCAGAACTCTCACGTGCTGATCATGGACTTTGTGGTGCCTGAGCCTGGCACCGTCTCCTCTGTGAATGAGCGTGTTCTTCGATCTCGTGATGTGGGCATGATGCAGCTGTTTAATTCGCTTGAGCGAGATCTCGAGGGCTGGAAAGCGATTTTGGAGGCGGTGGACTCGAGGCTTAAGATTAATGCTGTCAACACGCCATATGGCAGCTTCATTATTATGTTATGTTA